>NC_060890.1:1530654-1678154 GCF_014805685.1 Silurus meridionalis | reverse complement strand
AAACTGAGCAGAGAGACCAGCACTGTCAACGATCGTAGCGGAAAAGCTGATCTCATTAGGCAAGTCGGACAGTTCTCTGCATGATGCGTTCTGCATGATGGTCCTCTCGCTGGACACACACACGCAAAACCACCAAGAAACCATACAAGGCTCTCAATGGGATGCCAAGACGGCAGAGACGGTTCTGACTAGATTCACCTTAACGATTCGTGAAGAGTTGCTGCACTGATCTCACTGGGCTCTACAGCAAAGGGTGAAAGTATAAATAAATGTGCGTGTGCACACGGCCGGGAATCAGCAGGACATGGCCTCACACTCCACAGGACAATAGATCTAAAGTTCGACTTCTGCAAAAACCACCTTGTTTTGGCTCGGCCCTCCACTTTCAGTTTCCCAGAGGAGATGGCAGAGGTCCTGGAAAGCTTCCGTGTCACACCGAGTCTTGAGCCGAGAATCAAGACCAGGACAATGGGAATGGAGTTCAAGGGACGTGAGCTTGGGAGATCCCACGTGGAAACAAAACTATAAACTCTGAAACTCCAGAGCTGTGCTGAGAAATAAAGTCTGACAGAATCTTGCTGCATGCAGAAACAATTAATATTCCCTGACAAGAGTGGCGCAATAGGGATTACAGTGGCTTGGGGACAGATTTTATCTTGAGGGGAGTCAAGCTTGAGGGGGAAAAGAGCCTTGATACTTTTAATTACTGTTCCGTTCAGTGGTAAACCACAGAGTCGGCTCAGGTTTCAGAGGTATACAGTGAGATCACGTCCCAAAACTGTAAACAAACAATGACATATGGAAAGGTGGATCTTCTGCTTCCAAGTTTGCTTAATCGCGACCTTGTCCTAAGCTGTCGACTATTACTAGGTGAAGTCATAAGCAGAGATTAGTATTAAATTTCAAACATTGTGGACACAAACATTATGGATGACCTACTACTTTAGTGTTTTTTTTAACAATTTTTATTGTTCATTCAGCCTACTTGTCCTTTCAGGCTACACGTCCACTCGTTTTTGTACACTAAAGACATGTGCCTCAGACTGTTTGTGCAGCAGAAAAAAAACACAAACCAATGTCTATTAGTCATAAATTAGACACTGGAATTTATAAACCATTTGATGTTCATGTTGCCTCTGAAACCAAAGGCCAAGTTCTCAAAAGCCAAACCTCACAATGAGCAAGCGAGGGCATATTCTTATGCTAATCCCAGTAATTGTTCGGGCTCTTCTTCCCCGAGCTGGTAGGAGATGATTTAGGGTGACAGTGTTGCTTTAAGAGCTGCCTGTAGGGGGTGGAGGGGGATGTCGTAGATCACCGCGCTCATTAATCAATTAACACGACCCCCTTCCAGCCACCTGTCCAAGAGCATCGCTTAGCACAACATTCCAAAGCTCGATGACGGATCTAGAAAAGGCCTGAGCATTAATCGTCCATGCTAGCATACCTTCTTTGCTTTTCTTCAGAATTTCATACAGTCATGCTAAAAGATGAAAAGTAAAAACGTTGCCTGGTCACGCAAAACTTAACCTATTCTATTTACAAACCTTTAGTAGATGCTATAGAAATGGCTTGTTGAGTAATGCTAGCGAAAAAAAACCACTGTAGGGGAGGACCTCATAATTCTTATTATTAGAAATGTACCAAAAATGAAATCGATGCAAAAATTCTATCAAATGAGAAACACTCATTTATACTCTTTATCGTAAAAATATCACGCATTACAACTTGTTTAAGCCGTAATGAGAATTAAAACGGTGGTTGATTTGAGACGTTATGCACAGCTTATTCCTGTCAACTTCTAATAGTACTTTTTAAGTGTTGCCAGAGTAAGGGGGATTCCCCGCATTCAAGCTGTTTTTAACAAACTCGATGTGAAAAATATTGCTGTTGGAATTATTAATTGAGATTTTCAGTTCTGGGACTGCTGGTTCTATTAATAATGATCGGGATTTAAAGTAAAAGAGAACAAGAACCAAAACCCAATGAAAGATATAATCGAAAATTGTAGGGTTTGATCTTATATTGCATTTTTGCATTTTTGCAATGTTTGCATAACACCCTGCCATTTTGCAAGTTCTTCCACTTAGAAACCATGGAGGGGTCTGAAATTGTCATCGTAGGTGCATGTCCACTGTGAGAGACATAATACAAAAAAAAATCCAGAAATCACAAAGTATGATTTTTAAACTATTTATTTGTATGATACAGCTGCAAATAAGTATTTGAACACCTGTCTATCAGCTAGAATTCTGACCCTCAAAGACCTGTTAGTCTGCCTTTAAAATGTCCACCTCCACTACATTTATTATCCTAAATTAGATGCACCTGTTTGAGGTTGTTAGCTGCATAAAGACACCTGTCCACCCCATACAATCAGTAAGAATCCAACTACTAACATGGCTAAGACCAAAGAGCTGTCCAAAGACACTAGAGACAAAATTGTATACCTCCACAAGGCTGGAAAGGGCTACGGGGAAATTGCCAAGCAGCTTGGTGAAAAAAGGTCCACTGTTGGATTAATCATTAGAAAATGGAAGAAGATAAACATGACTGTCAATCTTCCTCAGACTGGGGCTCCATGCAAGATCTCACCTCGTGGGGTCTCAATGATCCTAAGGAAGGTGAGAAATCAGCCCAGAACTACAGGAGGAGCTGGTCAATGACCTGAAAAGAGCTGGGACCATTGTTTCCAAGGTTACTGTTGGTAATACACTAAGACGTCATGGTTTAAAATCATGCATGGCACGGAAGGTTCCCCTGCTTAAACCAGCACATGTCCAGGCACGTCTTAAGTTTGCCAATGACCATTTGGATGATCCAGAGGAGTCATGGGAGAAAATCATGTGGTCAGATGAGACCAAAATAGAACTTTTGGGTCATAATTCCACTAAAAGTGTTTGGAGGAAGAAGAATGATGAGTACCATCCCAAGAACACCATACCTACTGTGAAGCATAGGGGTGGTAGCATCATTCTTTGGGGGTGTTTTTTCTGCACATGGGACAGGGCGACTGCACTGTATTAAGGAGAGGATGACCGGGGCCATGTATTGTGAGAGTTTGGGGAACAACCTCCTTCCCTTAGTTAAAACATTGACGATGGGTCGAGGCTGGGTCTTCCAACATGACAATGACCCGAAGCACACAGCCAGGATAACCAAGGAGTGGCTCTGTAGGAAGCATATCAAGGTTCTGGCGTGGCCTAGCCAGTCTCCAGACCTAAACCCAATAGAGAATCTTTAGAGGGAGCTCAAACTCCGTGTTTCTCAACGACAGGCCAGAAACCTGACTGATCTAGAGAAGATCTGTGTGGAGGAGTGGGCCAAAATCCCTCCTGCAGTGTGTGCAAACCTGGTGAAAAACTACAGGAAACTTTTGACCTCTGTAATTGCAAACAAAGGCTACTGTACCAAATATTAACATTGACTTTCTCAGGTGTTTAAATACTTATTAAAAATCATACATTGTGATTTCTTGATTTTTTTTTTTAGATTATGTCTCTCACAGTGGACATGCACCTACGATGACAATTTCAGACCCCTCCATGATTTCTAAGTGTGAGAACTTGCAAAATAGCAGGGTGTTCAAATACTTATTTTCCTCACTGTATATATACACGTAGTTAAAGAAGTACACGTCATCTACACATATTATTAATATTATTAATACATTGTAACCAAATACATTTTTATTCAGTAGTACTTTAAAAGGAAACTTGAAAGAATAAAAAACACAGCTTCTCAGTTTCCTGAATTGTCGGCCAAGAACCGTTCACATCGGATCTTTGTTAGTTATCATCCCACACTTTCAAGCTACAGAAATGCTGACCGTGATGGAAAGAAGCGCTGGTGCCCAGACAGAGAGAAAGAGAGAATCAGACAGATGAGGTTCACGCCTCAGCATGATATTGGCTGAGAATCAGGCAGCGAGGGCGAGAAACCCCTGAAGAGCTGACAACGCTGACATTGAAGGAATCCTCAAGGAATCCTATAGGAGATCACATCTGGAATGAAAAACAAATTAAAAGCAGACGAGCAAAAAAAATAAATAAATGATGTTCAGGGGTGGAATGTATGCATGAATCTTAAGACTGGGCTCAATTCTGTCTCCACTGGCTAGATCAAACGTACCGAAATGGTTCAACAAGTGGCTGAGAGCAATTCCGATGTGAACTGCCCTCGTGACGAAACCCTCATTGCCAGGCGGTCTCTTTTCAACAAGCCCCTATTCTCTGAATAATAGTGCACTCGCCAGAAAACCACACTTCAGCTTTTGTGTAATTCAAAACCACTCTTTGAAATAGGCTGAAACAGGGTGCAATCCTCAAACACCCGGTGAGGAGACATGAAGACAGCACATTTTTAGAATAAGGACAAGCAGCAGGCTTCAAGGCTTACAAGGTTTCGAGTCCCACAAAATGGTCAGCGCTACTGAAAGCAAGATCCGGGGTTTATGGTGCGGGGAATGTAGTTATAACTTAAGGGAGTGAAGTATAGTGCAGCTGTAAAGGAGTTGCAGTCTTTATTTCCACCTGCAAGATGATTCGCCATGAGGCCGCGGTGGACCCGATTCTGTGGTCTAAAGTTTCAAAACTGACTACATGACAAACAGCTGCAGACTCCGGACTCCCGCTTGCGGCCGCAGCTGCGAACGTGTCGCAATGTGAACGCAACCTTTTGCAATTTCAAAAGTCTTATTTTCGTGATCATTAGAGTTTCTCCATTTCCCTAAAAGAGCTTAAGAGGCCTTAAGAGCAGCAACTTTGGCAAAAGGTGAACAACTCCCGTTTCTACATCGATCAACAAGAACTCCCCTCCCGAGCAGAGCTTTCTGCAACTGGAAGCAAGCTGCGCAGTCGTATCAGCAACCCCGCTGAGGATTCTCACACATTGGATTGTGTAAACTTCCGTCAACAATCGAGGCCACGCTTTTTTTTTCCCTTTGTTCAGAGAGGGAACTCTTTGCAATCATTGTGAAATGCCACAAGATGTCAGCCAGGAAAGAAATAAAATAAGAAAAAAGATTTCTGATGATGGCATTCTTGCTGGTTCTTGTCCAGGTAAAGTTATCTCTCCTGTGAGAAACTTAAACCATGCAGCACTAGTGGGTCACGGGTCAGGACAAGCAAAACAAGGCAGACCCAGCAGAGACGTCCAATTCACTAAAGAACTTGCCTCGCGAGCATGAAAACCGTAATGTAAAGTTAAGAGAGCCAAACCCGGACCCGAGCCAAGTTCAGAAACAAAGTGCATTTGCATAACTCTTTGTTACTACAGGAAGTGAAGATATGAGGCATCTGGGGCCAAAAGCAAACAAAAATTACTTTCTTATTTCTGCAAGCCGACACCATGAATTTAACAGGAATTTGAATATCTTAGTCAGTCGTACTGACTAATCTAAGATCGAATTCTCGACTGAACATACAGAAAAAGAACATATATACACTATACCTGCTAAAGACAACACGAAAAACAAAACTATCCTGTTTGTAACCTAGCTTGATTGCGCTTAATACATTTACACATTCACATTGCAAATTAGCAATGGCAACAAACCAATATGCAGTATCTGTATCAGTACTGAGTCAAAACCAGCAAGAAATAGTGGATCGGATACATAGAAGAAAACACATCGGATATCAGATTCTACAAGAAATACAGGCTGTAATTGGAATTTTGGAGACTGGAAAACTTTACTGGGCTGTTTTTTCATACATCTGCAATTTATTATATTTACAAAAGTTATTTGTGTGTGAAAGAGTTTAACAGTGAAGTGCCTTGGATACAATTAAATTGATAACTTAGTAGTTTTTAAAGAAAACAATATAAAATGGATATCTGGACTGGTTGAGCATCAGGGTTTAAGTACAAGTACCCTTCCCCAACCCAACACCCAGTCATATTTCACCACCACCTCCCCGACACCACCTTACATTTCACCTCCACTTTTGCTATACAGTCAACCCCCCAACTTCGCGGTTGTGAACCAACTCAGATGTCACCCTTTTAACAGAAGTAGTAAGCCTTTATTTGTCCAATATACAAAGTGAAATTCTTCCATATCCCAGCTTGCTCAGAGTATGCGTAGGGGAGCACAGAGGGTTATGGGCGGCAAAAGTTTGGCGATACCAAGGCTTGAACCCCGACCTTCCAATCAGTAACCCAGAGCCTTAACCACTAAGCCACCACTCCCCCTTGATACATGAGGCACATTTCACCTCCACCTCCTCCACACCCAGTTATGGTTCACCTCCCCTCTCCCAGTCAAATTTACACTGCCGCCCTGCCCCACACACAGTCACATTTCACCTCCACCTCTGCCACATCGTCAAAATTAACCTCCCCTGCCCCCTTATTCAGTCATATTTCACCTCCACCTTTGCCACGCCCAGTCATATTTCACCTCCACTTCTGCCACACCCAGTCACAATTAACCTCCTCTGCCACTTACTCAATCACATTTCACCTCC
This sequence comes from Silurus meridionalis, assembly GCF_014805685.1. Lineage (NCBI taxonomy): Eukaryota > Metazoa > Chordata > Actinopteri > Siluriformes > Siluridae > Silurus > Silurus meridionalis. The sequence continues at coordinate 1,671,684 of NC_060890.1, read as the reverse complement.
ACCTCCCTCACAGTCGTAATATTTTCACCTCCTGGTCCTCTTCACCAGTCCCAGACGGCAGTGGCATCATGCAGGTTCAAGCTCAGTGGATGACGTTGGACTCCTGCTCTGAAGGTTGTGGGCCCTAAACCTTCAACTTCCTCAAGACCCTTACTGAAGTAGCGCTGGACCAGGGCATCAACCAAATGTTGTATATGTAAGGAGAATGCTAGGAATATATAACTATTGTTGGAGTCTGACTTTTCTGCCATGTGTTTTCACCGCTGCTTCACATTTCATTTCACTTAACAAAAAGGTCATTTTTCATAGTCATGAAAATAAAGAAAACTCTTTGAATGAGCAGGTGTGTCCAAACTTTTGGTCTGTACTGTATATATATTATATATATATATACAGTACAGACCAAAAGTTTATATATATTATATATACAGTACAGACCAAACGTTTGGACACACCTGCTCATTCAAAGAGTTTTATTATGAAAATTGTACACACCTTCTCATTCAAAAAGTTCTTTATTTTCATGACTATGAAAATTGTAGAGTCACACTGAAGGCATCAAAACTATGAATTAACACGTGGAATTATATACATAACAAAAAAGTGAACTGAAAATATGTCATATTGTAGGTTCTTCAAAGTAGGCATCAAGAGAATGCCAAGAGTGTGCAAAGCAGTAATCTAAGCAAAAGGTGGCTACTTTGAAGAACCTTCAATATGACATATTTTCAGTTGTTTTACACTTTTTTGTTATGTATATAATTCCACGTGTTAATTCATAGTTTTGATGCCTTCAGTGTGACTCTACAATTTTCATAGTCATGAAAATAAAGAAAACTTTTTGAATGAGAAGGTGTGTCCAAACTTTTGGTCTGTACTGTATATTTTCAAAAATTTCTATAAGATTTATTAATTATAACAAACACATATTTTGCAAATAAAATCACAATTTATTACGTTGTTCACGGTTATTTAAACATATATGCCGCTTATACATTTTCCTTTTACAAGCAGGTGAACTGTTATACATTTACAAGAACTTCAGCTTTAATTTGAATAGAACTTGAATGCTTTAATGCCCCTGGTTGAAGACCCATGACTTGTTATACAGTGGAACCTCGATACTTGCAACTTTGACACTTGCGAATGCGATAGTAGATTTGGACCGGACTAAGAGTAATTAGAATAAATCTGATAGTTTACGAGAAGTTGCGAGTTTGTACTAATAAATTACATAAAAATGTTTGCAGGAACCATCCAAAGGAGTCAAAACCTTGTGATTTTTTTATTACTCACGAGGGGTCGTAGAACAGAACCCCCACGGGTATCGAGGTTGCTGTGTATACCCTAATATGTATATGTATACATATTTTCTTATATTTTCTTTTTTATTTCAACTTTATGGTAATCTTTTACTGTAAACACCTGAAATTAAACAATTTCTCAATTCTGATATTGAGTATTTAATTCTGTTTGAAATGCTGATCAACTCCCCACCCACCTGAGGGGTCCGTTTCAATAAAAAAACCACTGCCTAATAAAACTGTTAGATTTCTGTTAAAATTACGTTTTCGTTTTTACGCAGCCAGGTTGAAGTTGGTAAAGAAACTGCACCGCAGTGCACTGCACGATAACAAATTAAAGTGGCCTTTAAGAACCCCCCCATCCCATCCCAACAGGTTTTATAGCTGCATTGCCGGACTGGGATCAAAGGTCAAACCCAGTGACATTTTCAGGGCCAAAGGGTGATGAGTAGCATTTATCACAACTGAGACATTCTCTGCAAATAAATTACCCGGCAACCAGCTGAAAGACCTTCAACATTGCTGTCTTGTCAACCTTGGATACTAATGAAGACCTACTACTGGAGGTGCTCTATACAGTGTGTGTGTGTGTGTGTGTGTGTGTGTGTGTGTGTGCATGTGTATAGCGCCGAGAAGCCAACAACCCGAGCTGGCACCATCCATTGTAGCTGTTGCTGAAGAGTTACGTCAGGGAGGGAGGTTTTTCTTTTCTTTTTTTTTTTTTTTTTTAATGATCACGGGCTGGACTAAATCAGCTCCAGATGCTGGCGCGCAATCAGACTACTGGCACGTCACGCATCTTTAAAAGCTGTTAAAATTACATTAAGCACACAATGGTCCAGGCCAAAATAAAGAGAGTAGGAAAAAAGAGCTGGAAGTCAAATAACCCTGTATGAGGTATGTTTACCGCAAATCCGAATTGACCGATTCCAAAACTTTGGCCACTGGGCAGCGACGGCTCTCGGAACAAAGGTTGTTTGTGCACAAGTTGCAGAAGAGCCGAGTTACAACACTGAAGCCTTCACTAAGGGCTAAAGGACACGGACATGCCGTTCCCCACTTACCCATTACCAGCTGTTTATAGCAGTCGGGATGGTCCTTGGTGGAATGGAAAGCAGCTTCTACAATATCTCGGACAATAGGGTATTTTTTTTTCATATTCAATAAAAAACAAGGGGGAGTGATATCGTGAAAGTTTGCCAGACAACACTTTGGGAGTACGGAGACCGAAGGGAAAAATCGTGCATGCTGACTTTGAAAAACAGAAAAAATCTGAGAACAAAAAAAAAAAACCCAAAAAGCAGTGCACAACGGGCGTCTTTCACGTTGCCTTTATGACTCTCCCACTTTCAATCGGCCACAAATGTTCAGTCAGAGAAAACCATAAACTAAAATCCGTCCCTGCTTTGACAACATGCGATGAAGCACTGTATTTGTGAAAACACATTTCACCAAAAAGAAAGAAAAAAAAAAGTTTGCAGTGTTTTCCCCAATGAATGGAATCCACATGATGGATTTTGCGTGTTGTGAAAAACTCGTTAACGAGTGATTTGTTAACGCTGATCTCCGGTTGCCATGGGTTTCCCATTTGGATGTGCAGCTCCTTCCGTCGAGACGCGAAGTTAATGGGAATTTAAAAATGAAAAACGTTGCCGGGTTTTTGACGGATGCGTTTTCGAAGGCGTTCTGCGCGAGGAAAGCGACAGACAGACTGTGAGATGAAATAAATGAACGGGTGATGGTGGGAGGCCTCGGGGATGCTTTTTCACCAAGGAGAGCTTGACTTGTGGGAATACGCCTCTCCGTGCCAAATGTAAATGTTTCTACAAAATTAGGGTTTGAAAAATTCACAATCAGCAGGGTGGACGGCCACCTGTGGCAAGGGGACACGTTAATCTCTGGTGCTTAAGTGGAAATATCGACTTTTTATAACGTTTGTTCATTTGCGCACACCCTTTCCAAGTTTCCGAAGCTTTCGCAAGGCTCTTTTTTGTGAATATTGTTTTTTTTATACATTCAGCAGCCACAGAGCAGCTGTAGCTTTCAAGCGCAGACAAATTGTGTGTGCGCTTATTTGCAACCAAAGAAAACGTTCACCCTAATATATAGTAATACGGTATGGAGTAAAACACGCCTACTATGTCACCTGAGGTTAAAAATAACGCATGGGGATCGGATCCCACACAGCAAACACAAACCCGCAAATGCGTTACCTCAGGGCCGGAGTCAGCACATTTATTGCGCACGAGGGCCCCGAACGACACACCAGGGACGTTCGCTACACTCGGACCTGAGGAAATCGCGGCTCCTCGGGAGGAAAATGAGGCCATTTTTAACTCCCCAGCTCTCGGCTATAATGGCTGTGGTCAATGGAGTGTGTGCGGCCGGCGCTCGAGCGCAGGCGATACGGAAGCGGGGGTTCATAAATTACGAAACATTGCGGGACGAGGCCTAATCACCTCTGCGCTGTCACCTAGCAGAAGGGGGAGCTGGTTTAATTTACGCCACCACATCCGTCACTGCTCAAGCTCATTTAATTCACGCTAGCTCTCCGACTGTGGGGGAGCTTCAGTGCTATGTTTCTGTGGCTCACCGCTATTTCGTTTGGTTTTAAACCACCCCAAGGCCTGATGTGTCTCATTAATGGCCTCTTTGGTACCTCCTACAGAGTCAGAGGGGAATTTTGGAAATGTGCGCCCAACAACGATACAAAGAACTATTCGGAATTAAATTAGCAATATGCAAAAGCAGTTGAACATTGTGCTTGCCTATGATGGAATCTCCAGACCAGTTGATCCACAGCCAAACAGCTCTGTGCTGTACTTCTGCAACCTTTCAAAGGAAACGCTATGTAAAAAATAAGAAATTATATATTGAATGAATTTTTTTTTTACCTAGAATGGACTTGCTTTTTATTTCAGAAAGGACACAATGGAAAAACCTTAGAAAGCAATAAATATCTTGATGCGCTTATGTATTCGACCATGTTTGTATTTTTAAGGGCAAGAAGTTTCTGTTATCCGACCAATCCAAATGACTTAAACACAAGTTCTAGAACAAATTTACCTCACGGATGCCAATATTTGTTCATTATCAACCGTACAGTATCTACCGGAGTGGCAACTGCCACACAAAGAAAAAGCATAAGTTGTTCGGTAGCTTGCGTCTTCAGGATTGTCCGAACTTTGCGACAACAACGCATTTGACCGTGGCTATGCTGATTTAAATGTTGTTACTTGTGTGCTTTGTACTTGCGGAAACCAGTACTTAATACACTGGGACTTTGTATCTATATATAAAATCTGTATTGTTTGTTGTTGCTTGGTAAATGAAATTTGGCATAGACTTTACAGGTTTGTCTTTCCAATCCAGATATCATGTTCAGTGCCCCAGTGTATAAACAGATTATGTAAATCATTCCTTATATCTACAAGAACCATGCAAGGATCCTTGCTTCAGTATTGCAACCCCTCATAATTGTCATGCCACCCCATAAATCATTTTCTAGCTCCACCCCTTGTTTTCATATATGGAAAAATTTGTTCTTTTAATAGTTCTTTTTTTTCTTTCTGAAAGGGAAACATGATGTTTTTGGGTTCACCACAGAACATTGTTTTTCCTCCGAACGGACAAGTGAAAACCTTTGAACCTTATGATTCGTAGCTATGAAGGAAAACGCGACCACACTTTTTCTGAAACTTGTTAATGACGCGTCAGCTGCGACATCCTCCTCAACGAAGTCGCTTTTTGAATGTGGTGTTTAGAGTTTTGGTAATGAGCTTGTTTTCAGGCTGCTTTTATTGCCCCGATCTGGCAACCCTTCCTGCAATTTCATGAGGCAGCACTTTTCAGAATCAGACACTCGCTGTCTCGAGTGCCTCCGTATAAACGATTTCATTTGTGTCTCGCTGCAACTTTCGAATACGCGCTGCTACATCAACAAGACAGAAGGTTACAATAAAGTTGTGTAATGTGTGCGGTTTTGGAATTATCCAAGTTGTGAAAGTTTACTGAGGACATCTGGCCCAAAAAGTGCTCAGTGCAAAACAACGCCGCTTTCTTTGCTAGCCTGCCGTTTTACTTATAATGCCTCTCAGCAGGACAGTAACTACAATACTGTAAAATCCAGAACCAGCTGTATCCTAGTCTAGTAAGAGGAGTTTCTCTGGAGGTGGAGACTTTAGCAGCAATTGTTTGAGGGAAAACAAAGAGGAGGGTCAAGTGCAAGAATCATCACAAACTAACTCAAATGAACTGTAGTGCATTTGCCATGAATTTAGTATCTCAAGTGGTGTTTGAGCCATGGAGCACTTGGTATTTTTTAGGTATAATAGACACCTTACGGCTTTTAACTCTACTCTCCATTTGAAACATCTCCATGCGCTCGCTTCGGATTGCGAACCCATCTGATGCTCCGACTCCACACACTCCACCCCCACACACACACACACACACACACACACACACACACACACACACACACACACAGACAAAATGAAGATAAAACACAATAGAACTCAAGCGGCCCTCGAGGCGAGGAGCACTTTCAGCAAATTAGCAACAAATTGAGAGGGAGAAAAAAAGAGGAGAACGAGAATCCTGGCTGAAGTGGAAGGAGAGGAGGGTGTAACAAGATAGAGAATGGTGATGGGAGGGATGGGGGGTGGTGTGAATCAGATTTTCTATGACAATGTGCTTAAGATTGCTGTTTCAAAGAAAGAGCAGATCATCCGTCAAAACTAATGGTGCTGTCCTGCTGAAGAAAAGCAACAGCCCAATGGAGGCCATTTATTAAAGGGAAGGTAGGGGTGGGGAGGAGGGGGGGTTGGAAGAGGTAGGTGCTGTATTAACAGCCTTGAACCACTACCCAAGATTATAATACTCCCAATCTTTATATAACAACTCCAATCCCAGTCCCAGAACACACCAGTACAGGGTGGGGGGATAAATACATTTAGGTCAGATCAGTGAATATATTTTGTAAAGTGCTGAAGCTTCTGCAGCTCTGACTGCCAGGCCTGAGCAAGACCAAGGGGGGGTACACAACACCGATACACAATAAAATAAAAGCCTCTTTCACTACAAAAAGGTCACCGGGTTCAGTTACAGTCTGGTATGATTAACTCCAGAGGCAGGAAACAGGCGCTTTTTATAGCCGCGGACTCTTGATATGTGTAATGATACTGTAATGTAACAGGGGTGAATTACAAAACCACGTCAGCATTTTCACAACAAATAAAATGCTGGACAGCTTGTTCCAGTCAGGATGCTGATAGCAGGGAAAGGATGTGAGGCCAAGAGCTACAACGCTCAATCGTTATTATTATGATTATGGCCTATTTCTTCCCAACTGCACATGTGGGTATTTTCTTTTTCAATTCGACCAGAAGTTAAAGGGCCCTTCCTGAAATAATATTACCATCAGATTGCTGCAACGACTTACTTCCTACCAGTTTCTCTTCGGTTAATGTCAGCACCAGGACTGTCAGAACTCCCAGCATCCCAACTCTGTTCTAGTTTGGTTTGTCATCAGATCTGAGGACGCTTCTTCTGTCCCGCAGATAAAAGTCAAGTATCCGGGAGTTGGCCCGGGGTGCACCTGACGAGAGACCACTTGGCAGGAGAGACGTCGTTTACAGTAAGCGCCAGTGAGAGTTTCGCCAAATGTGTTGTAGAAAGCGGCGCGCCCCCTTTAAGAGCAAGGCTGAGATGAGGCAACGGAGTTATCCTATCTCTCTGACCTAGTTGCTCCCTCTCCCTTCTCTCATCTCTCTATTCTTCATCTTGCCGGGATCTGTGCTGTCTGACACGTGAAAACTTTAATACCATCAAAGGCGTCGGAGAAATAGCCCCGAAAGAATGGGGTGGTTGGGGGGGGTATATAAAAAGAAAACCTTTCGCTATACAGTCGGGTCCTGGTGAGGACTCACTAATGGCAGAAGAGCATCAGCATTCACCGGGGCATCCGCACTCGTCTCGAAGGAGCATCACAGGGACTTAACTTCCCAATCCTGCCTTTCATTCATAAGCTCTCTGCACTTTTCAGGTCTTTCCCACACTCCCCTTTCTTCCTCCAGGAAAGCCTTAGGGCAAATCACAAATCAGTGCGGAGAAACCGTACCGCCGCAACCTCGCGGTGCTGTGACCGCTGCATTAGCCACAATGTTCGTTTGATGGAACTTGTTCAGCTGGGTTTGTCTCGAGGAATACAAGATGGGTTACAGCAATGAAATTTAAGCTGTGTCCACCCTGACATGTTTTTGTTTGGAAAGGCATATTTTCCACTCCGGTTTGAGACGCATTTTCAATCAATGAATCAATTTCAAAGAACTGGAAGGTAAATAATCGAAAAGGCGGAGATAAAGCTGGTCAAGGTACGATTTGCGCATGGGACGTAAGCGCTTTCTGATGTTTCAGTGTGGATGAGCAACTTTTGGGAAACGATTGAAAATAAAAGTGTGAACGCGGAGCGGTTTTCCAGGCGAAAACGCCGTTTCCAAATGTATCCGGATTAGCGGTAGCCTTAGTATTGCAAGTTTCCAGGTGTGTTTGTGATCATATGATTACGTGGTTTTTACATTTGCAACGTATTCACAAAGTCTTGCCCCTAAAAGTCTGGGGATCGTTACAATGCAATGCTTATAAACGTCTTGAAAGGCTCGGGCCATTACATTACAAACAAACTCCTTTACTCTTTCCAACCACGCCAACTGCTGAAGAATAACGGCGGCCCATTATGGAGCATACGCTTAAACATGATCGCTTCTCCGAGCCGGACGACGGAAGCTCTTCTTGGCAAATGAGGTTTTACGCCTCTGCATGCCACAATTCGGTTCCTCAGCCCTAATTTGTCCGTGTGGTTTGGAACGATCTGCTTGCCTCGCTTGGTCTGACCACATCAACATTATGCCTGAACAAGTGGGAGGCTCCTGGCAGCCGTGTACCAGTCCAATAGCATGGCACATGGCTGAGGGCTCTCCAAAAACAGAGCCTGCTTGCTTCAGAGCCAGACAGCCTCCATAAAAAGATTTCACATTCTGACTCCAGATCTAATGCAATCTAAAAACAGTGTGTACTTTCGGAATCTGGTCCTGGAGCTAAGATTTGAAAGAAACAATGACTGATTTTTTTTCAGTGCCAACATCACAGCCTTCAGGCAGATAACTTTCTCCCGAAACAGAACCTGTCTCCACAGATAACATGCTCCTGAAATAGAACCAGTCTAAAATGATAAATGTTTTCCAGAAACAGAACCAGTCTTCAGAGATAACTTCTACAGAACCAGCCTCCAGAGATTATGTTTTCCAGAAACCGAACCAATCTGCAGAAATAGAACCTGTCTTCGAAGCGTATTATATTCAGAAACTGAAATTGCCTCCAAAGCTAATATCCTTCAAAAAAACTGTCTCCCAAAATAACACTCTCCATAAACATGACCTGTCTCCAGAGCTCCCTTTATAATCTATAGAGCTAACATTCTCCCGAAACAGAACCTCTGTCTGCCGATAACGTTCTCCAAGAACAGAGCCTGTCTCCAAATCTAAAGAAACAGATTAGAGTTGATATTATCCAGAAACAGAATTTGCCTCCAAGCACAACAATCTCTGGAAACAGAACCAGAGCATCTCGAGAGTTAAGAGCTTTCCAGGAACAGAGCCTGCTTGAAACACAGCCAAACATACATAAAAAAAGGCCTTTTTGCAAAGGTGAATACTGAGGTAATAAATAGCTTTCAGCAGAGCCTGTTTTAACAGCTTCTAGACATTAGGTTAAGGCTCTCACAAACAGAACCGTATCCAGATATATTGTCTTCCAGAAGCAGAAGCAGTTTTTTTCTGAAAACCAAAATCTGCTTGCTGAGCATGTTCTCCAGAAGCTCTCAAAGCCTAGGAATCGGGGCCCTAGGAAAACATCCTCTGGAAACAAGGCCAACTTCAATTAGAGAGGAACGACCACCAGGTTTCCTGAAGAAGAGCGCTTCAAGAAACAGCACCCTCCCTCCGAGTTAACGGTCTCCAAAAACAGGACCTGCGTTCTTCTGAAACGCTGGTTTTCAAGCCTGTTTTGAAACAGCACCTGACTCAGACTTGAGCAACCTGCAGAAACAGTCCTCGCTTCCAGAGCCGCAGCTGTCCAGAACAAGGACTGGCTTTCTTCATTTATATATGTCCTTCAGAAACAGAGCCTGTTTTCCTCCAAAGAAAAAAAAAAAAAGAAGAAGAAGCCATGAAGCCAGGTTCCTTCAGAGCCTAAACAACTTCTACGAACTGCTTCCAGAGATAACAGGCTCAGGAAACAAATCTTTGACTTTGGGAATTTATAGGAAGTTATTTGTAGAATATTAAAGATTCTCAACAACCATTTGAAGGGTCCAAGTTATCTTTACTAATGAATTCCATACTCGTACCAAATGACCGTGATGCTTCACGCAGAAAAAAAACGAAGTTCAGGAAGTCTCACTCATGAAGAAAGTAGACTCTGGACAGAATTAGCTCTTGGAACAGGTTCGTTCTGGAAAAAGTGAGCCGATTGAGACCCAGGGGGTCGGAAGTTTATGCTACAAAAATGTGTATAACTTTGGATCTTTTGACTTGAGTCAATTAACGGCCGATCCACAAATCCCAAACAGGTTTCCCTTGTACATCAAACGTACATCTGACAGTTCGACAACATCAAGACCCAGAATGGTGACACAGCGCTACGCTAAGCCCCAACAACAATAGCACCATTGTCACGATCACAATCCGGCACATTGTACACACCATGTTGACACACTCCGGTCCTTTACAAAACACTTGGAAAAACGGCCTGTCCTCCTGCCCGTCCTCTTCCAAAAAACAATCTGTTCCAAGGACCATGTGGAGAAAAAAAGAAGTTAAATAAACCATCAGAAACTACTAAATACTGTTTGCCAGGAGATGTTGAGTCACTATCAGGTTTTCTTTTTTTTCCTCTCTTGGTTTTTCCATTCCTTGTTCTGGCATTCATCTCTAAGGAAGTTTGGGAAAAGTGTTTTTTTTTTGTTTTGTTTTGTTTTCTGAGGGAAATGGTGTGTCAGAGGAATGAATTGTTAGATGGAAGAGCGAATACGAGCGGTCATTTTTAAATTCTCATTATAGGACTGTTCTTTATTTATTTGTATTTTTATTTATTTATTGTTAAACATGAAAACCGGTAGCTAATTATCTGTTTGCTATTTACATTTACGCCATTTAGCAGACGCCCTCATCCAGAGCGACGTACAAAATTGTTTTGCGTCTTTATAAACGAATAGATCGACACACTAGGTTAGAAACTTAAGATACCATCGGCACAAAACTCTATTGAGAGAAATTCTAGAAAAAAAAGTGAAATATACAGTAATCAACCATTTATCGCCGTGGTTACGTTCCAAAACCGCCTGCGATAAACGAAAAACCACGATAAACAAACTTTAAACACACACAGAAAACATTTGCAAGAATATCGCGAGATGTGTTTGTTGTAGAAATACAGTTCCCTCCATCACAGTTATAGTGGAAACATGTACATTATACAATTCTGTAGCAGCGTAGCCTATGCGTAGTTTCTCTGCTTGCTTATTGGTCGAAGTGTCCAATGACGTCAAAAAGGAGGCGGAGTTAAGGATACACGTATTCTTTACTTTCTGTACCGTATTAAAACTTTACTTCGTTTTATAATTTAGAATTATATTTTTATTAATGAATTTCCTTATTTTAACATAAACAGCCATAAAAAGTATTCCCTATAAAACCCGGAAAAATCGGCGAAACCGATTAGTTACCTGGCAAACGCAATTTCGGGCTAAACAAATATAATAAAAAATATGAACAGCCACAATATTCGTCAAACATTTATATATAACTGACTCTGTTCAATGTTTATAACCATAAAAATAAATCGGTTTAAGTGTCAACTACAAGCAATTGCATAATGTAACGGCACCACGTTAACCGCGGACCCTCCACGATCTATCAACACGACCTTGAGCGTGTTGTGACGTCATAACTCCCATCAAATCTAATCCCGTGTACTGGGGTTCAGGATAGGGTTTCAAATTGAAACGATGCGAAATGATCACCTAGGAAACGCAAACGGCGCAAATCGGAAGTTGCGAGTAGAAGAGAAAAGAAGGAGAAGAAGAAAAAAAAATCTCATGAATACCTGTGAGCTGTAACCTGTTGGCTCCGCCCACCGGCGTCTCGAGACCTGAGGAAGTTCCTGCGCGTCGGCTCGTTTCTGACGCGCTTTTGCAGTGAAGATGATGAGGACGAGGATGGTAAGGTCGTGCAGCTGTTTTCTTTTCTTTTTTTTTCGTGCTCTGTGTGTGAGAGACAGCGTGTGTGTGAGAGAGAGAGAATGTGTGTGTGTAAAACCCTCCTCGTGCACAAGTGACCTCCAAACGAGGGGGAGGAAAAGCGGCTTCAGTAACGGCGCGACTCGGACGGTGAGGCGGTAAGTGGGGACGGAGCTCCGCGCGAGGAGAGGGAAGCGACAGCGGCCATTTGGAGTCACGTGCCTGCGCTTGCAAGTGTGTGTGTGTTTGTGTGTGAGTGTGTGTGAGAGAATGACCCCGCCCCCTCCTCTCCGTTTCCTCTCGCACAGCGCCGGTCCGTCTGGCAGGGGGAGTGTCCCCGTTAACCCTTGTGTCAGATTCTGGAGGTTACATAACGTCCTCACATCTCCAGTCTTGTTCCACCGTATTGCGGTTTTCAATCCCTCAACCTTTTCCGGTTCTCATGAATATTCTCCTCAGCTCCAAACCCAGAAACATGCAGCGAACTATTCCTTCTTTTATTTTGTCCCCAGAAAAAAAAAGATGACACACACACACACACACACACATACCCTCGTGGAGGTCATGGCACCAACTGGGGGCGTGGCTTTATTCGACTGACAACCTCTCCTAACGAACCTTTTTAATTAAAAAAACATTTCCTAATATTTCATTTTATGTTTGACCATGATAAACCCTGAAATTTTACACGTGACATCACGTGTCCAGATGTCCACGTAATACACGTGTCCAGATTCTTACGTTAACTAATACAATGATAATGAACTAATATGTTAAATGTTTCTATGTGGAACTCACTGAACTTTTTTTAAACACATGAAAATGACATAAAAACAGAAACAAACAGGTGAAATTAAAAAAGAAATATAACTACTAATTATAAATGCATATTAGAATAATATATAATATATATTTATACATCTTCTTTGGCTTCTTTCGTCTTCTCCCATTAGGGGGCGCCACAGCGGATCATCCGTCTCCATACCCCCCTGTCCTCTACATCTGCCTCTTTCAAACCAACTACCTGCATGTCTTCCCTCACCACATCCATAAACCTCCTCCTTGTTCTTCCTCTTTTCCTCCTTCCTGGTGGCTCCATCCTCAGCATTCTCCTACTGATATACCCCATGTCCCTCCTCTGCACATGTCCAAACCATCTCAATCAAGCGTCCATCACCTTGTCTCCAAAACGTCCTACATGCGCTGCCCCTCTAATAAACTCATTTCTAATCCTGTCCATCGTCGTCACTCCCAACGAACATTTCAACATCTTCAGCTCTGCTACCTCCAGCTCCACCTCCTGTCTTTTACTCAATGCCACTGTCTCTAATCCATACAACATCTCAGGTCTCAGTCCTATAAACTTTCTCTTTCACTCTCACAGATACTCTTCTATCACAAATCACTCCTGCTATCACTCTTCTCCACCCACTCCACCCTGCCTGCACTCTTTTCTTCACTTCTCTAACACACTCCATTACTTTGCACTGTTGACCCCAGGTACCTGAACTCCTCCACCTTCTTCACCTCTTCTCACTGCAACCGCACCCCTCCACTGCTCTCCCTCCACAGACACATGTCTGACCTCGTTCTTCAACCTGTCCATTACCACTGCAAACAGGAAAGGGCTCAGAGCCGACCCTTGATGCAGTCCAACCTCCACCTTGAACCAGTCTGTCATTCCTGCTGCACACTTTACTGCTGTCTCTTCTAAACTTCTACACGCTTCTACCAGTATGTCATCTGTTCCAACCAACTTTCCACTCTTCATCCTCTTAATCGCTGCTCTCACTTCCTCCTCACTAATCCTATCTTCTTCCTGCTTCACCATTTCCACATCATTCAGCCTTCTCTCTCTCTCATTTTCATCGGCTGCTCAAAATACTCCCTCCACCTTCTCAACACACTCTCCTCACTAGTCAACACATTTCCATCTCCATCCTTTACTGCTCTAACTTGCAGCACATCCTTCCCAGCTCGTTTCCTCTGCCTGAACAATCGCTACAAATCCTTTTCTTCTTCCTTAGTGTCCAACCTCTCATACAGCTCCTCATATGCCTTTTCCTTGGCTTTCACCACATCCCTCTTCACCTGCTGCTGCATCTCCTTGTTCTCCTGCATTTCTTCATTCCACCACCATGTCTCTTTGTCTTCCTTTCTATTTCCAGATGTCACATGAAGTACCTTTCTAGCTGTCTTCCTCATCACTTCTGCAGTAGTTTCCCAATCATCCAGCACCTCTTCACCAGCACGAGTCCCTGACTGACCTCTTCCCTGAATCTCACACTACATGAAAAAAAATTTGTGGAACAAATAATTTCGTTAAATTCAATTTAAAATCATGTGAAAGTGCAGGGAAAGGTAATGAAATGAAAAGAATAAAAAAAAAAAAAAGAAAAATTGAATCCTATTTTAAAAATCACGTGAAAAAAAAAAACGTAAAGAAAGCGATTTATAGTAAAAAATAAACGTGTGCACGAGACGTCACGCCGCACACAAGCCCTGTCTTAAAAATCACGTGAAAAATAATCAACAAATCAAAATATTTAATATTTTTGCAAAATCGTATACAGTAAACTGTTACACGTGATTATTTAGTTTGGAGGCCAGAGACTTGTGTCTTTCAAAGCAGACATCGGACATCGTGTGATCATGTGAGCCTTTTAAATCTTCAGACGATATATTAAATCCCAAACAAGGCAGCTTATTACTTTTAAACCGTTTGGTTAGCGAAGACTTTTTAATGCTAACATTATCGTTAAGATGAACATTAGCATTAACCCCCCGGTGAGTAAAATAGCCCGAAGCGTTAATGGTGTCGTTTGGTTGGTGTATTTTGTGCTTCTCCCCCCTGACTGCTGCATCTCGTAATCACAAAGGTTTAACGGCTGACCTGCGACTGATTCTGTGGCTCTTTAATGATGCTAATCACTAAACAAGGAAACAGGAAGTCACTGAGTAAACACTGTTTTTATGTTGTTGTTTTTTTTTACATGGTTCATTTATTCACATGTGGACAATGTGGTTCAGTGTGTTACAGTAGGTTACAACATGTGTGAGCATGTTTAGAGGTACCGTGTGTTAGCAGGTGTATCGTTGTGTTAATATGTGTTGGAGTGTTACAGTGGTCACAGTGTGTTAAAATGTGTTACTGAGTGTCACAGCATGATACAGTGATCATTTCAGTGTGTTACACATCAATGCGATACAGCGATACCGTGTGTTTTACTGTATTACTGTGTGTTTTTGATTATTTTATTGGGACCCAGTGTTTTACTTTTTCTAGTAATGTGTTTTACTGGGACCCAGTGTTTTATTGGGACCCAGTGTTTTACATTGTGTTTTAATGTGTCTATTGGATGACACTGGGTTACAATGTGTGTACTTTGTGTACATTATGTTGTGTTGCAGTTTGTTTTTTTGTATTTTATTGGGTTACAGTGTGTGTTTGTATGTTCTATTGGAACCCAGTGTTTGACTTTTCCTAATCATGTGTTTTATTTGATGACAGTGTGTTAGTGTGTTGCAGTGTGTTTTACAGTGTTTTTATTTTTCTTTACGCTTGATTTGTGTTACAGTGTTTTGTCTCGTTGAGTTGGGTGTGTATTATCGGGATACAGTGGGTTACATTGTGTATTAGTGTGTTACAGTGTGTTACAGTGTGTTGCAGTGCACTGTACCCCAATGTTTTATTTTCTATTATTGTAGTTTATTGTGTTACGGTGTGTTTTTTGTATGTTTCAGGATACAGTGAGTTGCATTGTTTATTAGCATGTTTTATTGTGTTATAGTGTGTTGTAGTTTGGTTTTTTTATTGGGATACAGTGGGTTACATTGTGTATTAGCGTGATTTATTTGATTACAGTGTGTTACGGTGTGTTTTATATGTTTTATTGTATTACAGTGTGTTACGCTGTTTTATATGTTTTATTGTATTACAGTGTGTTACATTGTCTGTTAATTTGTTTAATTGTCTTACAGTGTGTTACGGTGTGTTTTATATGTTTTATTGTATTACGGTGTGTTTTATTGTATTACAGTGTGTGTGTGTGTTTTTTTATATCTTGCTGGATTATTGTGTATTATAGCATGTTTTTGTATGTTATATTGTGTTACAGTGTGTTTCTCTGTGTGTTGGTGTGTTTTTGGCCAAGCTGAGTTTTTACTCATCGCTGCCTCACGCCTCGGCCTATTTCAGGAGTAACTGTACACGCCGTAATTACACTGACACTTACAAGCTTCTCGTATTGCTATATCACCCCATATATCAAGGAGGATAGTAAACACACACACACACACACACACAGAGAGCCCTGCTGAGCAGTGACCCACCCAACACAAACATTTTCGGTATCTTAGCTAACATGCCGGTGCTGAGTGGACGAATAAAGGATCAGAGTTGTGAGTGTGTGCTGCCTCCAAGTCTTCCTGCCTGCTACCATACTGAGCACTCACTCGAACAAATCCAAAAGCAACAAAAGCTGATTAACTCATAAACATTATAAAGAACCATACGCTGATCTGTCAAAAATGTGATGTTCAAAATGTTGATGTTTTTCTGAAATAAAGATTAGCTACACATTATTTTCACAGGTTCTCCCTGTGACTGTCCAGGTTTCCTCCAGGTTCTCTGGCTTATCATCTGAGGTGAAACATTCAATCACAGTTCGCTATCAAACAGTGAATTTGTTGTGGTTCTGGAAGGAGTCCCCAATATCATATGTGGGTTTTATTGGGACCCAGTGTTTTACTTTTTTCTTTCAATGTGTTTTCTTGGATGACATTGTGTTACAGTGTGGTTTTTTGTATAACTTGTTGGGTTACAGTGTGTTATGGCATGGATTTGTTTGGTTTAATGTTTCACAGTGTGTTGTGGTGTGTATTTTTGTATTTTTTTTTATTAGGATACAGTTACATTGTATATTATTGTGCTTTATTGTAATAGTGTGTTACAGTGTGTTTTGTATGTTGTATTGATGTACAGTGTGTTACATGGTCTTTCAGTGTGGTTTATTGTGTTACAGTGTGTATTTTTGTATGTTTTATCAGGACACAGTGGGTTACATTGTGTATTTGTGTGGTTTATTGTATTACAGTGCATTTTTTTAAATGTTTTATCAGGATACAGTGGGTTACATTGTGTGTTAGTGTGTCATTTTGGGTTATAGTGTGTTTTGTATGGTTTATTTGGGATACAGTGTGTTACATGGTCTTTTGGTGTGGTTTATTGTGTTACAGTGTGGTTTTTTGTATGTTTTATAAGGACACAGTGGGATACATTGTGTATTAGTGTGGTTTATTGTGTAACTGTGTATTTTTGTATGTTTTATCAGGATACAGTGGGTTACATTGTGTATTAGTGTGTCATTTTGGGTTACAGTGTGTTTTGTATGTTTTTTTTGGGATATAGTGTGTTACATGGTCTTTTAGAATGGTTTATTGTGTTACAGTGTGTTTTTTATGTTTTATGAGGACACAGTGGGATACATTGTGTATTAGTGTGTCTTTTTGGGTTAAAGTGTGTTTTGCATGTTTTATTGGGATATTGTGTATTATATGGTCTTTTAGTGTGGTTTATTGTGTTACAGTGTGTTTTTTTGTATGTTTTATCGGGATACAGTGGGTTGCATTGTGCATTTGTGTGTTTTATTGGGCGACAGAGTGTTACAGTGTGTTTTTGTAAGTGTCCAAGTGCTTCCAAGAGCCACAGAAATCTGGAGAGAGGTGAGAGCCGATTGTGCTCGGCGTTAAAGGGGCATAAAGTCCCAGAAGAGCCACATCCACCCCTCCGTTCCCTCCTACCTTCCATCCCATATACCCACGATGCCACGTGCCCCACCTCTCCTCTCGAAAAGCGCGTATTTATTCAAATTCCTCTTCTGCCAAGTCCTCGTGGTGCATTATCTAATTCAGCTGCAGCCTGCCAGCTCTACGGCTTTACAGTTGGGTTGCAGCAGCATGAAACAACATGGTGTGTGTGTGTGTAGTGCAGGGATACACACACGTGCTAAACGCATGTTTTGTTTCCAATTTTGCAGCAAGGCCCAGATTTCAGACTTGGAGATCTTAATCAGTGTGGATAAAGGTTATGGAGGCTTATGACCTGTGAAAAAAAGCATGCCTTTAAGGAAGACAGAAACCAAATAAAAAAAGAGATAAAATCAATCTTGATACATGCGCGCACACACACACACACACACACACACAAACACACGCCAACCTGTAAGACAGAGCTACTTTAATACGTCTCAATTTTCCTCCACAGATTCCTTTCTCATAACCCTCATCAGAAAAAATAATAATAATATACGGGCTGATTTTTCAAACCTCCTGACAGCCGAGCCCTTTCGCGGGATCTGGGCCATCCGAAAACATGTGGTAAGCCTTGTGGAATGTCTCGAATGACTCCCAGATGTGGGCTGCGGGACGGTTTTAACCCTTTCCTCTCGTTTCTGTCATTAAAATCGGCTCTGCTTCGGCGAGGCGGTGCGAACCAGGGGACGTCATTCCATTTAACTTTTCCTCCATCTGTGTGTCACGTGCTTTACAGATCGTGCTAATGATTTGTTTAGCAGCCCGTACGTTTTTCTTCCAGGCTTTGGATGCTGTTCGTTTAGAACAAGCCTGTAAAGTCGACATTGCGTTGGTAGATGATTTTTGCATGATTAAATAACTAATGATGATAACTGTATATACAAAATATATATCTTTATTTGACTAAATAAAAAAAATTTTTTACTCAAACTATGACTAGGAGGAAGCTGACGAAAGATTCAAAGAGAAACTCTTGTGCCACGGCATCAAAAATATGACCGAAAATTTTGGAATAATTACAACAAATTCAGAATAATTATGCAGTATGTTAGTGGGTGATACAGTGTTACAAACTGTTACAGAGTGTTACAGAGCATACCGTGTGGTACAAACTGTTACAGTGTGGTACAGAGTGTTACAGAGCGCACAGTATTAGTGTGACACAGAGCGTACAGGTTGGTACAAAGTGTTACATTGTGGTACAGGGTGTTACAGAGCGTACAGTGTGGTACAGAGTGTTACAGAGCGCACAGTATTAGTGTGACACAGAGCGTACAGGTTGGTACAAAGTGTTACATTGTGGTACAGGGTGTTATAGAGTGTACAGTGTGGTACAGAGTGTTACAGTGCGTTGCAAAACATAGTATGATACCGTGCATTACAGTGTGTTACAGAGTGATGCCATTTGCATGGGTGTGATGCATAGCGTTATAGTGTGATATACTGTTAGTGGGTTAGAGTATGATTATAGTGTTACAGTGTGTTAAAGGGGTTACAGTTTAATATAGTGTTACAGTGTGATAGAGTTATAGAATGATTCTGAGTGGTACAGAAAGGTACAGTGATTTATAGCATATTTCAGTATGGTACATCATCAGGGTTTCAGTACAATACAGTATGTTACAAAGTGTTAGTGTGATGCAGTGTATTATAGACAGTTACGGCAGTGTCAGAGATGGCAAAGGTACACACATCCTTAACTCAGTAGAAGTGCAGATACTCAAGTAATAAAAGATTCTGGTTTTGACTGCAGTTAAAGGAAAGAAGTAAAAAGTAGTCATTATTACTACCTGTTTTAGCATCACACTGGTAACTGGACCTCATTATATTAACATATTAATACAAAAGAATTTCAAATGTTGTTCTCTAATGAATGTATCCAGGCTGAAGATCCACCATATAGAACACAGAGAAAAGATGATGATGATGATCAGGTGATCAGGAATGTCTCTGTTCTCACTCATGTTTACATCACTGACTCCCTCTGTCTCACCACCAGACATCTTGTTGCCTTTTGCCTCGTTTGTTGTTAGCTTCGTAAACTAGCCTACGTCTGTGGTGTGCAAGAGCCAGGAAATGATACACCAAATAATGTCACTAAATAGATTCATGCTAAAGTAACGAGCCTGGTGGGAAAATGTAAGAAGTAGAAAAGTACTGTAATAAATGAAAGTAAAAAGAAAAATAAACAGCGCAGTAAAGTAATAATTCCAGAAAAATTGACTTAAGAACAGTAACAAAGTATTTGTACTAGAGTGTTACAGTATGATGTAACGTGATAATGATTTATAGTGTGTTATGGTGTGTTACAGAAATTACAGTGCATTTTTTAAGGTGAGATTGTGAAACTGTGTTTTTGTATGTTTAATCGTGTTGATTTGTTCTGAATTACAACAAATTTTAAACAAATGACAAGAAATTCAGAAAAATTACAACGGATTCGGGAACATTACAACAAACTGGAAACAATTTGAGAAACAAGACGGCTGTAAAGGGGACATGAACCTCGGCCTCCATATTGCATCTATGTTCCTGAATTTGATCCCATGTTTCTGTCATCTGTCACACATTTTTCTTAACAAACATTCTAATTAATTTAATTTCCAGATCCACATTCCCACCCTGGGGAGGGTCGGAGTCCAGCTTTCTTCAGCGACACGTATTAGTTCGAACTGCAGCATTTTAACATGCACTGGCGTAAGAACGCTCACGATTGGTTCCTGTCTCTCTGATTGATGCTCAGGCTCCACCCACATGCAGAAAATCAGTCCAAAAAGTCAAGAAGGTCTCATATCGGGTCGACCCGGAACCTCCAGAGGGCAGAGACGAGGATGAGGCGAGGATGAGCGCTCTGTGATGTTCCAGATGTCTTCTAGAGACTTGGAATGTGGGAAAGGCTATAAAAAGTCCTGTTCCCACACAACACGCAACACGCGAAACACATGTCGGAGCGGCGCTTGGCTCAGCGCGGGACGGAAAACGAGAAGCGTGATATAATTCTGATCGTTCGAAAACGTAACTCGTGATTTATCATGGCCTCGGTGGGAAAGTGGGTCGAAGAAGAGAGAGAGAGAGAGAGAGAGAGAGAGAGAGAGATGGATAAACAAATATGGTCATCAGTCCCGGGGAGGAGACGATGATCTGACTGATATCCTGAGAGGAATGAACTCAAGTGACCCCTCTTTCTTTCTCTCTCTCTCTCTCTCTCTCTCTCTCTCTCTCTTTTTTCTTTCTCTCTCCCTTTCTCTGGCTCGGAGAAACATAGAGCAGTTGTCCAACATGCTAGTCAGCCATCCGGCTTTCTGGACTTGAGCCTGGTATTGTGAGTGGAAAAACACACACACACACACACACACACATACACATACACACAGAGTCAGGAGTTGGAGGAAGGACGTCATAAAGTGGTGATGGAGGAGATGATGACGAAGGAGTGGGAATACGGGTGGATCCGACTCCAGTGTGTGTGTATACATGGCCTTGGGTGTGGGGGTGTGGAAATAAAATGGACGACTTGGACGTCCCTTCCTCCCTACACACACACACACACACACACACACACACAAGTCTTTAAAGAGGACATTGGTGCTCATTTAAAAGCCGAGTGAAAACAGTCAGTGGTCCAAAAACACTTAAGCCTCATGGAGTGTGCTGGAAAGCGCAATGCCTCTGTAACAGGCCTGAAAAGACCCATAGCTGTACACACACACACACACACACACACACACACACACAATAGGGAGCACGAGCAAACACTCCGCCAGCAAAAACAGCTCGTGTATGTTCAGGATCTTTTCACAAAGTGCTTTCCAGCTTTTACTAAACAGATTAAAGCGCTTTTTCTCTCTCGCTTACTCTCTTGTTCTCTCTCTCAACGACCCCCCCAACCACACACACACACACACACACACACATATATGCATATACATTGACACATACAGAAACTGTCACACATACACACGCATAGACACACTGACACTCAAACAGATACTCTCACACACACACACACATTTTTGTAATAATTGCATAAGCATTATCTAAACATTGGGCTTGAGCTTTTAAAAAGGAGGTGTGGCTTATTATTCTAATGAGCACATTTGATTGACAGCCAGTATCGGACTCCGCCTCAATCAACGAAACACAAGCAGTGAACATCAGAACTTTTCCATAACCTGCAGCAGCGCAGAATCTGCAGTCGTTAGCAGTAGTTAGCATTTTCACTCCAATTTGCTAGATTAGCTTTTCTAAGAGAAGCTAGCACTCGCAGATTACTGACACATCACAAGCGCCAGGCATCATTACGCTCTAAAGGTGTTATAAACAGTCGTAAGGACACCTTATCTGACCTGACATTTCTGAGCGAGAGGAAGGAAGGAAGCTGCCATGAATATACACGTCTCTAATTTTATACTCTTCCTCAGCTCGAATATGTCTTCTCTCTCTTTTGGTTGTGAGTAACTCAATGTGTGTGTGTGTGTGTGTGTGTCTGAGAGAATAATGGCACATTAATGGCGTTTCTGCAGGGTGCACTGACGGGATGAAGTCACTAATCAATTTCAACAAATCTAATTAAGTATTAATTAGGCCTCTGGCAGCAGGGGGCCTCAGAGAGGGCAGAGAAAAAAAAGATAGGGTGGGGGATGGGCTGTGGATGGAGGGTGGGGGGAGTCACCGTATGGCAAATAAGAAATGGAGAACGAAAAGATGAAACTGACTTGAAGGCATAAACGTAATAAACTGTAGATGTAGCTGGAAGGTGGAACGTTAGATTACATCACTTTACCCTTTTACCAACCCTATTTCCCTTCTGTCCACACCCTACCCCAGACATCAGCCCTATTACCCTTCTGTCCACACCCTACCCCACACATCAGCCCTATTACCCTTCTGTCCACACCCTACCCCACACATCAGCCCCATTACCCTTCTGTCCACACCCTACCCCACATATCAGCCCTATTACCCTTCTGTCCACACCCTACCCCACATACCCTTCTGTCCACACCCTACCCCACATATCAGCCCTATTACCCTTCTGTCCACACCCTACCCCACCCATCAGCCCCATTACCCTTCTGTCTACACCCTACCCCACATATCAGCCCCATTACCCTTCTGGACACACCTTACCCCACTTATCAGCCCCATTACCCTTTTGTCTAGACCTTACCCCACATATCAGCCCCATTACCCTTTTGTCTACACCTTACCCCACATATCAGCCCTATTACCCTTCTGTCTACACCTATACCCACATACCAACTCCCTTACCATTCTGTTAACACCATAACCCACATATCAAGACCATTTCCTAAATATCAACCCTCTTGCCACTTCTGTCAACACTTGACCCACATATCAAACCCATCTATCGAGCCCATTACCCTTCAATCAACCCCTTTTTCCCTTGTATCAACCCTATTTCCATTCTCTCAAACCCTTTACCCTTCTACCTATCCCAATACTAGTCTATCTACCCCCTTACCCTTATCTCAACAACATTAACCTTTTATCAAACATCTTATCCTCCTCTTTACAATTCTATCAACCCAAATACCCTTTGTATCAACCCCCTTACCCTCATATAAATGCCATTAGTCTTCTATCAACCCCTTTACCCTTGTATCAACCTCTCCTACCCGTCACTCAACTCCTTTACCCTTCACCCAACCACTGTACCATCATATCAAACCCCTTATTCCCAGGTGACCCCTGTTACCCTGAGTTTTATTACTCGTTAGCTACCTTAACATTGTTGTCGGTAATGTTGGGTGATGCAAAAATGCTACCTATTTTATGGCAAGTTTTATTGGCTGAAGTGAATTAACACACACCCACACACCAAATAACACAGTTGCCTGTTATTTATCATAAATTGAACTGAAGATCTGCTCCTCTCAGCGGGATTGGTTCAAACGCTGTTGCTAAGTTTAGCATGGGTTCTGAAGTGCTAATTCTTTATACGAAAATAAAAAGCGGGACAATCTCATGAAAAAGAGGAGGGAAAAAACACAAACATAGAGAGAGAAACCGCAAAGAGACTGAAACTGCACACACACACACACACACACACACACACACACACACACACACACACACACGTCCTTCTCCTCCTCCTTCTTCGAGTGGCAGTAAAACAGGCTTCATAAAATGCAATTAAAACCCTGGGCACTAATTTTAAGGAAATGATCGCTTGTTAAAAATAAATAAGTAAATAAATAAATACAATTTAAATGTATTAAAATTACAGTTTATTATTCAGGGTTTGAAATGTTTAAAAAAAAAAATCCAAAAACACTATAATAAAATACAAATTCTAATAGAAAAAAAGACAAAATATTGTATCAATTTGAATAAAAAAAATTAATAAAAAAAAAAAAGTAAAAAAACAAACAAAACAAAAACGATACACATATGTAGTCTGCTAAACTGGGTTGCCAGGTTTGTGTTTTTACATACATATCAAACTCTAATGTCCTTGACATTTATGGTATTTGGCAGATGTCCTTATCCAGAGCGACTTACATTTGTCTTATTCATACAAATGAACAGCAGAATGATTAAGGGCCTCGCTCAGGGGCCAAGAAGTGGTAGTTTCGTGTTGCTGGGATTTGAACTCATAACCTTCAGATCGAAAGACTACTAAGCTACCACTCCAACATTACTCAACCCTAGTATCCTTCATATCAACCACCTTTCAATTTTATCAACCTTTTACTTTTCTTTATTTTTTTTTTTAAACAAGACAAAGTGTTAGTTTAAGCAGTAGTGGGCAATCAGGGTCAGCAAATCCTTCTCTGCTGGTCTAAACACTATCAGAAGCACTAATTTATTGATTCATTCATTCTGTAGAGTTTCTCTCGGCTGCACTGCTTCCAGTACGTGTATGATAGATTTTTTTTGTCCAATCAGATTTTAGCCTCTATTTGCTGCCATGTCAATCTAATCTACCCAGAGCCTTCACAATCAGTACTGCTGGCCGATGTACCTTAGATTATATTAGCAATGGATCTGTTTCTTTAACCAATCAGATTTCAAATTTGCCTCACAGGGCAGCTAGCAGGCCCAGAATAGCGTCAGCATTTTTCCGTCCTCTGATTGGTTGGCTAGAGGGAAACTGTTACAGCCAAGTTCGACTGGCAAAACACGTGTGTAGTGCTGCACACGTTAAAACATCCGAGTTAGACTTTTTTATGCTCACAATGGCTAACAGAGGAAAAGTAATTGATTTGGTTTTGGACATACTTAAAATCCATTTTCAAGAAAAGCCAGACATCGTGAGGAGGTCGGCCAACCCTGAAGCTAGCTAGCGTGTCTCAGCCTGGGAAAGGGTTTGTTCTCCACTTCCAGACCAGTGAATACGAGCGGTACCACTGGATTACAGCCTCTGGGGGGCGCTGCACATTATGAGTCTGCATCTCTGGTGAGTAGGTTGTGTTTTATTTACATTTTAATGTTTTTGTCATGTTATTAGACAAATATTGATTCTGAACTGCTCCAGATGATGTAGGTGCACAGTTGTGGTTGTAGTGTAGAGGTTTGGAGTCTTAACTGGGTTTGTTGCTTTAGTTAAATGGTATTCACCCTCCATATGTAAAATACCTCTCTCTCTGTGATGCCACGTGTTGTTATATTGCGTTTTTGGGTCGTTTTGATGGTTTCTATAACTGCGACCTGATAGTGGTGGTATTAAGAGGTGGATTAAGTCGGGTATGTCTACACTGAAGGCTCAGGTACCAAATGCACATGGTACCAGTATGTCACAGAAGCAACTTCTAAAATTACTAAACATGCCTAAATATATCCAAAACTACAGGCACACCTGACTTTTCCATCTATTTGTGGTTCCTCCCAAAATTGTTACTACAAATTTGGAGGCACACAATTAACAACTAGGAGACCCAAACCTGCTCCATCATGACAATGTCCCTGTGCACAAAGCCATAGGGATATGATTTTCATGGGTTGGAGTCGAAGATGTCCTGCTATAGAGCTCCAACCCTATCGATGAATAAATTAGAATGCTGACTGCACGCCAGGCCTCTTCACCTTCTCACCTACATCATCACCTCTAAAATCTAGTGGAACATCTTCCCGGAAGAGTGGAGCTTATTATAACAGCAAATGGGGACTAAATGTGGAATTGGATGTTGAAAATAATCAAAAGTTCATGGGTCCATCATGATCACATGCTGATGATGGCCATGCAAATGATTGTAAATAGCTCAAGTGTTTCCAAGGCTGATTTTCAGAGACTCAACTGGATCAACTTTTGGATCAACTTTTTTGAAGATTCCAGAAATTATATGGAGGGCCAATGGGCAATCCATGGATAACCCAGGATGATGGAGAGGATTTTTGTGGACATAATGATGACCAATGATTTGGTATGGTGATGATCAGACCTGCATTGTCTCCTCTATCATGTATTTGGAGTTGTGATGGTTGAGGTTGTGTGTCAAGGTGGAGTTCCTTTCATTAGGACCTGGTTTATTGGCGTCAATCAGAGCTGAAATGGCAGAACAATTTCCTGAGTGTCTTGAAAAAGGAATAGAAACTGAATGGTTCAAGGGAGGAGCTGGTTGACTCCTTAGCTGGTTGGTGCTTGGCGACCGAACGTACGAGCGTTGTGTTGTTTTCTGAAACGGAAAAAGGGCGGCATGAATGCTGAAGCCACATCACACCATCAGTTTCGTGTTCGATCTCAAAGGTGTTACAAAAACACTGGCGTGTGTGTGTGTGTGGTTTCAATCCGAGGTTCCTTATCTGTGCAATCTGTGTTTCACTGTGAAAACAGATGAACCTCCTGAACTTCCTCCTCAGGCATCAACACTCGTGAGTTCCCTAACTATCGAGCTGCATTGGAGCTATTTCAGTCAAATTCACAAGGAACTTCAGGTCGAGGAAATTAACTCATCTCTCGCTTCAATAGAAATAAACTCAAGGTCCATTTGCGCAGGATGTAGGGTCTAGTCGGGGGTGAGAGAAACGATCCAAAAGAAATGTGGCGTTTCAATGTAGGTTTGAATTCAAACAAAAATTTGAAAGTATTTTTTTAAAAAAGCGATGAAATAAAACAAGCCTTTTTTTATTCACCGGACCTTGAAACTGTGAGTCGATTTGTTCCAAAGAAAAAAGTAAAATTCTGTTTGGGTTTTTTTTAATCAGCAAGTCGACAAACATCCAAGGACCTTGTTACTCATGCTATAGTATGAGGTGGTATCAAAAGGTTTAGAGGCTAGTTTTGTAACACGCCAACAGGTGGCAGCACGAGGCTGCACGCACAGTCACAGGGAGCACCGACCTTCATAAGCTGTGCAACTGGTGCTGTTCTGACCATATGCGCACTCTATCACTCTCCTCATGTGTGAGTTTCTCACTGGAAACAACAAGATGTCACTTCCGCACCCAAACCTACTCAACCAGATTTGGCTACTGTGGACTTCGGTCTCATCCCGAAAATGAAGATCCGGCCGTTTTGACACGATTGCGGACAATAAGTGCCACGCTTTAGTGATATGACAAAATTGTAGCTTATTATTAGCAGCTTATGCTCCGCCCTCCACTCACAAACCGGTGCTTGTCCATGTGCCCACTGACCCATAAATATATATTGTAAAGTTCAAGTCTTGATGGGGTCTGATGATGGGGTCACCAGGATGCCTCTCCGTTGTAAATCGAGAACTACCTGTATTTATAGAGACGTTTTTTGGTTCCCGTCTCAGATGGACAGTACGGGAGGTGGGTACAGGGGGAAGGGGCATGGAAGATTGGCCTGGTACGACACTAATCCTTCCACTAAACCCATGTATCAGCTCCTCCCTGCGCTGCCAGATGGCTTGTACTCGTGGCTAATCCGAGAATCATCCGAATACGGATTCGAGTTCTTTTAAAGCACTGCGAGTAAACCCCCTCCCAGAAAGTCAATCGCTGGCGTTGTTTTGAACTCGAGATACGTCAGGAGGAGCGGAAGGGGTGGGAGCAGGAGAGGTCGCTTCACTCTGGTGCATCGTGGCCCGTCAGCGTCCTCGTAAAACTCGCAGCGCTGCCAAGACACGACGGGACTGTTTACAACCCAGAGTCTGAAAAAGGACGAGCCTCCGGAATTTCTCCCCGCAGGGATGGACGGAGGGAAGGAGGGACGAAAGGATGAGCGTTAGAAAAAAAAAGATGGGAGGAGGACACGTGGAGACATGGGGAAATAGACAGAGAGAGAAAACGAGAACGAGAGAATGAGAATATGGGACACATGGAGATTTACTTCTGCGACTGTGAGACTGTGTACAGGAAATAATGGCATGATAATATGATGGTATTAATAAAAAAAAATATATATATATATATATATATATATATATATATATATATATATATATATATATATATATATATATATAATTAATTAGCCCATAATTGAATAATTAATGGTAAAAAAGTATTAGAATTGAATAAATATAAATAAATTAAATATGAAGCATAAGAAAACAAACCTGGATTCCTGAATGTCTATTTTCAGCATACAGCAAACATGTAATAAAATATATTTTTTAAAAATCGACAACCATCTGATTAACAGTTAAAGGTTTCCTGTCCTACGTTTGATTAAAAGACGGTTGTTGTAGCAAACAAAACTTCACTTCCTTTTCCAAACCCGTAGCGTGTTTTTTGGTTCAGAAATAAAAAATGTCAAAACACTATAAAACAAAAAGAAAAAAAACAAAACAATTAAAAACAAAATCATTTCCTAAAAAAAAAAAACTAAATCAACATTTAAATCAAAACAAAAGAAATATGATTTTAAAATTTTAATCTTTTTGTACGTCCTAATTGTATTGCAATTCGACCCTAAAAAAAAGTTATTTTAGTAACAATTTGTTACATTTTATTAAAAATATTCAATTCAATTTTTGAATTTAATTCTTTTCTTTATTTAACATTTGAATCAAAACAAAACGAAAGAAACACGACTTCAAATATTTTTGTATATCCAAATTTTTTTTGCAGTTGCTCCTATAAAAATTCTTTTTTTAAGCTTTTAAAACATTTTATTACAATTTTTTTATTCATTTTTTTCCTTTCATTGAATTGAATTTACATTTGAATTGAATTAAAACAAATACATTTTTTTTCACATTTTTTTCCCCCTGAAAACTATTTGGATTTTTTTTTAAATATTTGATTCTATTTTATTACAATGAATAAATTCGCTGCAGTTGCTGCGTGGGCGTCGGTGGTAAGGAGGTGTGGATTGAGCAGAGATGCGGTCTCTCCATCGGAGAGCAGAATCGGGAGTTAATGGCTCGCGTTCTAATCTCCATCATCACCGGATCACCGGGAAGTGAATTAGATCAGACGAGAGTAATGTCCCATTATTTTATCACTGCTCCGGCTAGCGTTCGCTGCCAGCTGCACGCTGGTGATGAGGGGTGGAGATTTTAGTGTCCTTTTTTTTCCCCAGAAGAACTAATATTGTTTATTTACAGCAACGAATTTAGCGATCGGACGAGGAAAAACGTGAGAAACACCTTCTGTGGGATCTCAGCAATTTTATTTTAAATCGTTACGACTCAAACCGTGAGACATTGATTTGAAAACTTGGGTATGATGTGTGCAGACTGTCTGAGGGCACCTGTACAGTCGTAGTCTACAAACAAACAAATAGAGCAGTGGAGATGAACCAGTTGGCAGATGCTCGCTTGTATGTCCAGAGCGACTTAGAACTTATTTAAAGTCATTCTGTCTACACCCTTCATCCAACCATCCATCCATCCATCCATCCTTTTTTAGTATACTGTCTTTACCCTCACACACTTTCAGTTTAAAATCAACGAATATAAACTTCCGATGTTCTTCTGCCTGACTGATAACTACTGGCTCCTGGATGCCAACACATACACACACACAAGGCGGTGAACTCGAGGGTACACGTCCTTCTGCTTTCAGATTGCTGAGTGTGACTAAGGAACCAGGATAGATATCGAAAGACCTAGATAGAGATAAAGAAAACGCAAAGGCAGATGTACAGAAGGAACGAGAGAGGAAAAGAGTGAGCGGAGGGAGACGGGGATCGATGGAAACCAGGAGAAAGAGAAAGGAAATGACCGACCCGAACAAAAAGAAAGGCAGACAGAGTGAGTGAGTGAAGGGGATGCTGATAGATGGAGAAAGGCCAAAAGAAAGAAAGGCAGAATGAGAGAACAGACTCATAGAAAGACAGACAGATGCACAGAGAGAAAGAGAGGGAGATAGATCTAGGGGAGACAGAGGCAGACATAGAAAGAGGCTGATAGATAATAGATCATAGAGAGACCAAAGGACAGACAGATCAAGAAAAATAACAGAACAAAACAGAGACAGAAATTGACAGAAAGGGACACCATCAGGGAGCCCGAGAGAGAGAAAGAGCGACAGAGCGAAAGAGAGAGGAAAAGTGATAAACTCAGGGAAGAGAGAATGAAACCCAAACCAGCGGCTTTTATGGTTCAGGAACAATGTCCTACATTCTTTCCTCTGACCACAAGCCTGACTAAACTCTGCCCACTCCACCTCCTTCTCCTGTCTCTCACACACTTCCCTCCCAGGGTAACTCATATTACACTTGAAAGTGTGTGTGTGTGTGTGTGTGTGTGTGAGAGAGAGAGATGCCAAGGGAAGCCTGGATTCCAATCAGGTGGCGCGGCTGGCCGGGTGGGGGAGGGAGTACACTATGTGTGTGTGGGTAAGATTTATTCGTGTCTGTCAGAAAACTTTGACCCCAAAGTTGTAAATCTGTCAGAGGAGTCTAGCCGACGCAACAGGAAATAGGGGCCACAGACATTGTAAACGAGAAAGAGAGTCTAGAAAATACCCTACTCCCCCATCATATATATATATATATATATATATATATATATATATATATATATATATATATATATATATATATATGATGGGGGGACGTTAACAATGTGATGTATGCATGTAGTGTGCATCAGTAAAATCCGAGTTGTTTCTATATAATTATTAGTAGAAAGTGATCAATATTTAATATGTAGGTTGAATATTCAAATAGAATATAAAAGATTGACATGGCAGAGGTAGAGCTGTAACTTCCTGAACACAAGAACAGGAAAAGAACGTCTGGGTTTAATTTCATCTTGTTTTTTTCTTTTTGCTCTATAAAGGCGTGTTTTTGCATGGAAGGGGGTTTTTGCACGCGTGTTGGAAGTCGGAAGGCGCTTCAGTAAATCGATGGCAGAAAAGTATGCGTGCCCTCACACAGAACACAGGTTCTTCTCTGCCGTTTCCTGTCTGTTCTAAATATGTTCTCGTCCACTTCCCTTCGTGACTTAACATGTGCATGTTCAACGTCAAGACCAGGGTAAAAAAAAAAAAACGGAATACCGCCGTGCTGCAAGATAAACGAAAGGAAAGATGGGGTCTTGGTGTAAAGAGCATTTAGCTCTCAGCAGGTGGTCTGTGAAGGACAGTAATGGATGTGCTCTACCCCAAGGCTTCCACACATTCGTTACAAGGTGCAAGTGTTCTCTCGTCGTGAAATTCCATTTCAAGTCCAAAGGGTTGGAGCCACGCCTCAACCAGCTGCTCCTGGAACGTCGGGAGAGTTTGAATTGTGGCCAGTCGTGAACAAAGTTGGTTCTGCTCTTTTTCTGCAGCCAACCAAAACAACAACATTAGCCAACTAATGGCCTTTTTTTGAAAGTATCAAGGATAATTCCCCTCCGGACCACCAGAGGGTCTCCTTCTCACAGCCATCAACTGCTAATCTCGTTCAGGCCTTACCTGCTAGGTGTAGCTTTCGTGTTAAATTTTCTCTCCCCATTGCGTAACAGTCTCCTAGATCATAGGTCTTCAACTGGGGGTCTGCAAATAATGTTGAATCACAAATCATTTTTTGTTTATAAAAAAAAAAATATTACATTAAAGTTCTGTTAAACATGAAACAAACATGAAACTGAAAAATCTATTAAAAAACGCTTGTAAAATTGGAGGGGGCGTGGCTGCGACAGACTCACCCTCACTTAGAAAGCATCGATCTAATCCTGTTGCAATGACAACAACTCCAGGATGAGCTTCAATCCCCGATAACGTTGAATCGAAAGAAGAACGGTTTGGTTTTTCTGAAAAAAATTGTTCATCAACAAGAGGTCCTTGCGACTGATAGATGGTGTAGGACATCTCTAGAATGTCTTTAAAATGATAAAGATATCTAAAACCTTCTCAAACCTGGTCACACAATCCCAATGCATTCCCAGGCAACTTGATAATATTGGGAATTCTTCTTTAATGGGACTCCACTCTGTTGCTATGCAGTCAAGACAGGATTCACGTACTGGCTTGTTTCTAGGAACTAGGACGAAACCGGAGAACTTGGAAGACTCCCAGACAGACACTCCGAGAAGATTTGAAATTTAGCTCGGTAACTTGAACTGAAAAAGATTCCCAGACATTTTCAGGGGTAAAATTGAGCATCCAGAACATTGCAATCATCTCTTGCTCGCAGTCATAAAGCAAAGCGAGGTGGAGTAGAGGTAAGTGATATCAAACCTGAAGATATGAGCTGTAAGAAGATATCTAGAATTGTTAATGCTCTACTTAGAAGAAGTAAATCTCTTAGGCCACCATCAATGGCTGCCGGTTTGTCAGAAAGCAAGCGCTCGCATAAGCCAACTGGCTGTTTGGCCATTTTTGACGGGTCTACTTCTGTGGTTTGAAGACTACCCCCCAAAAAAATTATGTTCATCTTCTATATGATCTACTCATCATTTCCTTGGTGCCCTGGAGTTATTTAAATCTTCCAAGGATGCTCATCCAGACACAGCAAGAGCACTGAGTTTGTGTGGTGGGGAAGCACAAGTAGCTCTACAATAGAGGAAGTGGTAAAGCACCACACATCTCTAAACACAGTAACTCCAATACCGTCATACAACCAGAAACCAAAAGCAGCTGCTACTGAAAAAAAGAAATCTGCAGAACCTGACCTTTGGCTCCAAAGCAAGAAATGAGAAGGACAAGCAAATTATGTTTCTAGACAGCTTGCTCTGTAGATGAATGTAAGTTGAGAAGGAGAAAATGTACTACAAGAAGTTTGGGGGAGAAGTAGACGCTTCAGCGCAGTGCAGTTCGCTCGCTCTTTCTTTTGACGACAGAAGCCTGGCCCAGTATCATTCCTCGCTTTCCACCAAAACACCCTCATTAACTGGAGAAACTACAAGAGCCAACAGGAAATAAGCATTTGTTACAAAGTACCACAAACCCATGCAGAAATCTTCAAACTGTCTCACTGCTTCCAAACCCTTCGCCAAACAATTCTTCTCTTTGCTTGATCGGTTTAGACGACAGACTGTGGATCTAACCAATTTCTTGGCTGTGTACCCAAGTCTGATCCGATCCAGACATTTCCTACCAGGTTTTGGCCAACGTCCTGATCACCTGCTAATCAGAGATCCATATCCTTTGCTAATTTGTCCCACTAGCAGGTGTATAAAAGCGTCCCTCAGGATGGTTGCAAGAACAACACCTTGGCCTTCTTTCTTCCCCTCCCTTCCGCTTGTGTCACATCAGATTTGGCAGCACTCTGGGGAAAAAGGGCAACAGATGACGAAGAGCTCCTGCCTGACAGGCAGGTCTCGCTGTAAAGGTTATCCAGGGAGGAGGGGGGCTCTGGGCTCGGCTGTCAAGCTGTGCTCTCCTGCCTTCCCCTGGAGAACCAGCCGTCACAGCACCGCTCATCACGGAGTCACCTGTTCTTGCGCCTGAAACGTCTTCAACACAATGATTCTTCCATGAAGAGGGGATTTAGGAGGATTCGCCTCCGGAGGTTGGGGTATTTTAAAAGACAATTCATTGATGATTGGGTTTTTGGAGGATAATGATTCCTGTGGTGGCCATCTGAGCATAAGACCATTATATGAGGAGCATGCAAAATAATGTCTTTGTATACTATAGTTTTTCTCAGATGCTTTGAAGCGTTTCTCAGATCAGAAATGAAATTCTCAAAACTACTAGTTAACATAAAGAAACATCAAAACCTTGCGCCACCATACTGACATTTCAACGATCTTGTTTGTGATTAATGACAAAAGGACTTACTCTTGAGAGATGACCAAAGGATTTTGAGAAAATTACAGGGTTTTGCAAGTAAAGTAAGTAATGTTACAGCATCACTAGAGCACAGAGGGTTAAGGGCCTTGCTCAAGGGCCCCAAGAGTGGCAGCTTGGTGATAACGGGGCTTAAACCCCACAACCTTCCGATCAGTAACCCAAAACCTTGGATAGGAACATTAACTCTGTGCCAGGCCTCCTTGCTGGACCTTCATGCCCAAACTTTTGTGCCCTTGTAGTCAATCGTCCACATGTTTTTAGCCACTCACTTAGCTCCTTCAGCAGGAGCAATTTGAGGGACAATTCTCCTGAGATTGGGGTACTTTTGAAAAGTTTCTCCACAGGGAAAGGCATATTTTTACAATTTTACAATTTTACAAGATCTTTTTTTATTCCAGAGGACATTTCTCCTGAGCTCAGGGCATTTCATATGAAATTTTTTACACTCTGGGTACATTATATGATTTGGTAGATGTAGTTTAAAAAAAAAAAACTACATCTACATCTTGTGGCTAGTAATTTAGTAGACCATCGCCAGTTGTCGGGGTACCTTTAGGGGCCAATCTCCCATTTTTTTAGGTATTTCAGAAGACTATTCTATGGAGGGTGGGATATTTTCAGTGATGTCCTTCTGAGACTGGCACATTGCCTGGAGGTTCTCCTTTGATCGAGACGATACATCCGATGGATTTGCCGAGTTGGGGATTTCAAGTGAAGCATTTTCCATGGTTGGGATATCGATCCACAAAGACGCTTGTGTAACAATGATACAATCAGTGGTGGACAGTAATGAAGTAAATGTAATTTGTTACTGTACTTAAATAGCTTTTTTTGTGTTTCTGTACTTTACTGGAGTTTTTCCATTTGGGAAGACTTTTACTGTAACTTCACTATATTTCAAAGTCAAATCTCTTCCTTTTTACTCTTTGAAATCAGTTGTTTCTTTTTATTTACCAGGATAAAAACTTAACCGGTCAAACGCTCAGCGAGTCACCAATCAGGTGCAAGCGCTCGCTCTGGGTTTGTTTTGATTAGCGCTTTGTGTATCTACTGATCACAAACATACAGTTCAACAGCAAGCAGAACATTTCGAGAGGAATCAGTGATGAAGACTCTTCAGATTTGAACTCGCCGGTAAGACGTTCTTCAATTACCCTCTTGATGGGAATCTTTTCTACTCCCGCATTGTTCTTTCTCTTGGCACGGAATGAAGACTTACTGTACGCCATCTGGTCAGGAGCTCTCTATCTGTAGCGCAACAAGCCCAAACCCCACAACCTGTCTATCCTGGAGCAAAGTCATTCTGGACCTCATGCTCTTGGATAAAGAACAGCCACCCATATGTTTGGTTGTTGGCATACAAGTAAATACAGAGTTTGTTTATTACTAATCTGGCGCATGATATTGCTGTTTTGCTTGTCAGATCAGATTAGAAGATGCGGAACAGCGCAATCGACAGGGGTCTTCACTCAAACAAACAACCACATGCGCTGTGGTGGAGACGCGTCTGAAAAATCCGTTCTTTTTCCGGATTTTCTTCACATCGCCTCGCTGCAGGCAGGATGCGAGAAAGCGAGAATCTAGAAAAAGCTTGCGAAGACCCAGGGGAGAGAATAAACCCAGGAAAACCACTGCGGAGAGAAAAAAAAAAGAAAGTGCGAGTGCGCGAGAGAGAGAGAGAGAGAGTGTGAAAGCACTCCTATCTTCCGTGAAGGGAATCGCTCGATGATAGGATGACCTAAATTCTCCTCCACCAGACACTGCAACAAGCCCACATGGATATAAGAGACCGTGAAAAGAGGAAAAGCGCAAAAGCGTAAAAGAGAGGAGAGGGAAAAAAAATACCTTGATCTGATAATCTTGGGTAGAAGAACAGTTACATAAAAGCCATCTCTAATTCCTTCCCATGCAGATCAAAAGGAGAACAAGGCCTTCCTGTGCATGTGCACTGCTACCACCCTGAGGGAGACAAGTGTGTGTATGAGTATTAGTGTGGAAGTCCCAGTCCCACTTTCTTTCTTTTTCCCCTCCTTTTTCCATCCATCTTAAGCAGCAAATTAGCCCACATTAAATATAGCCATCCGGGCAACCTAAATTCGCCGTTTGCAATAAGGCACTAGGAGAAACAGGAGCACTTTTGTACCATCATGGGGCTGAATACTGTTCTAATCAGGTGGTGTTGATTCATTTTCTAGAACCGGAGCTCTGAAAATAATGCAAGCTGCAAATCATTGACACTTTTTGAAATGGTCTAAGCCTTTGTTCCAGATCACATGCTCACCCTTTGAACCAAAACAGACTCACTCCAACATTAAGCGCTTGATGTAACTGTGGGTCATGTCCATTCCCTGGATGTGAGCCTATTTAAAACAACCATGGAGTCAAATCTGAATAAACCCTGCCCCCTTGTGTATATAGTAGCACACTGCATAGAAACCTCATTACTGATTTGGTCTTAGGCAGGTGGTGGAGCAGTGGTTAAGACCTTCATCCTGGTTAAATAACTCGATCCTTTATATGGCTCAATATTCATGAATTATTCTCTTCATTTACTCAAGGCACTTAAGTCCTTGGTTATCTTGCTACTAACAACAAATACAAATTGTAAATTACACCATTTAGTTGTTTGCAAGTAGGCGCAGCAACAAGTAGCTGACCGAGTTGCTCAGAAAACATCCTGCACGGTCAGAAACGCAAGAGATCAGTTCCACAGGACCGTGGGATTCAGCAGATCCATCGCACTCATAGCTGTAGTAAATCAGTGAGTGAATTAATGAGTCCACAGATTAAGAGTCCCCTCTAGTGGAATTCCATGGCAAATGCAGGCAGAATCCCTACTGACACAAACGATTTGAATCCGTTAACAGAGGGACAGCGCATGTAGGACGTTTTGGAGACAAGGTGAGGGAGGCGAGATTTCCTCCACCAGGAAGGAGGAAAAGAGGAAGACCAAGGAGGAGGTTTATGAATTTGGTGAAGGAAGATATGCAGGTAGTTGGTTTAAGAGAGGCAGATGTAGAGGACAAAGGGGTATGGAGACGGATGATCCGCTGAGGCAACCTATAATGGAAGAAGCCGAAAAAAGAACAACAGATTCTAAAAAAGAGACAGTAAATAAATAAACAGCAGAAATGACATGGGGTCAAAGAGTCTTCGGTTTCACTCACGCGCAGGACAGGGGTGGTTTTTAGACACCATTTTCAAATGGATCTGAGTAAGTGCAGGCGAAGCCTAAGGCACTGGGTAACTGATTGAAAGGTCGGGGGTTCAACCGCAAGAATCGCCAAGTTGCTCTTAAGGCCTTTGAGCAGGGCCCTTTACCCTTATTGCTCCAGTGGCACACAAGTGGCTACAGTGGTGTCATGGCTGACACTGCGCTCTGACCCCAGATTCTTACATCGCTGTGATATTCGAGGAAATAATTTCCCTGTGGGAACAATGAGGTATTCCGAAAAAATATATATAAAAGTATAATGGTGTCTCCTTCAAATTCTTCTACCTATCAGTTGTTGATAAGCCAATCATTGGGGAACAAAATCCATTGAGGTGAAAAAACAAACCAGTCATTTAGACAGTTTCACCAAGTTGTTAGAAGTTAGAAGAACAACAGAATCACAGGTAAGAGAACTTAAGAAGAGCAAAAGCAGCTCAGAGAGCAAATGTCTGCATGGAGAGGGTCTAAGGATATACTGCCACCTCATAGCTGTAGATGAAGTCCAAATGAGTCTGGGATGAAGTTTAAATTGAGTAATGAATGACTGATTAAGATGAACTTCATCAAAAACGCAATGAGTTCAAGTCCCAGCAGCACAAGGTGCCATTGCTAGTACCAATAGAAAGTATCTGATAAAAGCAAATCTGTCTTCAGTTACTTGCTCAATTGCAAGGCCCTTAACCCTGATCCATGGCGTTTTATTCAAAGCGAGGTACTGGGAAGTAGCTTAGGATAATTGCATCGGCCAAATGCCGTAACTGAAGACAGATTCGCTTTTATCAGATACTCTCCCTCGCTAAAATGTTTACTCATTAATATCAAAAATCTCGGGAATGTGCCCCTTTTAGTAGAGACTCAGGCGATCCAACGGCTTTGGTGTTATCTACACCACACGACGTCCTGCCATTACCCACTCCGAACGAGGCCCTCATTATGCTGTAAAAACACAAGCTTTGTTTGCAACGTTTGAAAACTCTGATAAGGATATGGCGGTTATTTCCGCTCCATTTTACTTCGGACTCCATCCAAACATGAAATCAGTCTTCCTCTCCAAGTTCTTTTACGGCTGTGGGTCTGGAAAGCAACCGCGGCCAAGCAGCTATATCCAGTCCTACTGCTGGAACTTTCATGGAAGTACCCACAGATCGGAATACTCTTTTGTTGAGACCAGTAAAAGCCATCCCAAACAGGACTCCCCTTTTTTATCAAGTGCTTATCTTTTGGGGTGTTTATTATTTTCTTTGGAAGATCAATTCTGATAACTTCTTACACCTCTGGAATGCTTAACAGGATTGCATGGATCCATTCTCTCATCATTTGATATGCAGAGCTCTTGATTGATCTTGAAGCTTATAAACGATACCCAAGATTAGAAAAATCCAGTGCGTTTCCACCCTAAAACCATGACTGACTGGGGTTTTCTCAGCCAACTCTTCGGGTCCTTGCAGGCGCACTCGCCCATGCTGGGTCGTGTCTGGCTGCTCCTCATGCTGGTCTTCAGAATGCTGATCCTCGGTACAGTGGCCAGTGACATGTTTGATGATGAGCAAGAGGAGTTTACGTGCAACACCTTGCAGCCAGGATGCAAGCAAGTCTGCTTCGACAATGCCTTCCCCATCTCCCAATATCGCTTCTGGGTCTTCCACATTGTGCTCATCTCCACTCCTGCTCTAGTGTTCTTCATGTACGCCATGCATCACCACAAAAAGCGCCAGGACCTCCTGCAAGACTCCACGATCAACATTCTGGAAGCAAAGCAGGACCTCCATCTCAAGCGTCTCTACCTAGTCAACGTGGCCTTCCGGATGATATCCGAAGTGGGTTTCCTGATCGGACAGTGGACGCTGTATGGCTTTCATGTCAAGGCTCAGTTCCCCTGCAGTCGCTTTCCTTGTCCCCACACTGTGGACTGTTTCACTTCCAGACCCATGGAGAAGACAGTCTTCCTGCTCTTCTATTTTGTCATCGGAATTCTTTCGGTCATATCCAGCCTGGCTGAGATTATTCATGTCATCTTCAAGTGGTTCATGAAGAGCAGCAACGGGTTAAACTCCTTGT
Source organism: Silurus meridionalis (assembly GCF_014805685.1). Classification (NCBI taxonomy): domain Eukaryota; kingdom Metazoa; phylum Chordata; class Actinopteri; order Siluriformes; family Siluridae; genus Silurus; species Silurus meridionalis. Next base: position 1,632,893 of record NC_060890.1, on the reverse strand, counting down.
TTAGGGATGAGCTTGAACTTCAGGAAGAGCCCAGGAACAAGCATCTCACACCGAATGAGAGGAACCAAGCAAAGCCGGACAGAACCAGGAAGCTATACGGTTCCATGGAAAGACCAGGACTGGTAGACCAAGAACCAACAGTGAGTCAAAGAAATTTAGTATCCGATGCAAAAGCCTTGAAGAAATCCATGATCAGAAGAATGCTGAACTGATAGTCTGAGGACCAGCAGGTTAAAAAAAAAAAAAAAACCAAGCCCAAATGCACTGAATGTAAGCATGACGTTTATAATAATTATATAGTCCCTGGATTCTTTCTGTAGGAAATGTTTAATTTATTTATCATCTATGGAAAGAGACTCTTTCAAGTATCAAAGTTTTTAATAGTCAGATGTAATCTCTTCTGAAACACAAGCCTTTAAGGCCTTATTTTAAATTAGGCTGTAAATGGATGAAATTGTGTTAAATGATTAGAGAACAAAAGCAACATCTTTAAAATAAAATGTTGTACCTTCTTTCATCCGGTTAGGAAAAAAACAATATAAAAACGGATTCAGAGGTCAAATACGTGAAGTGAAGCTCAAAGCCAAAAGTTTATTTTTTTTTAATACATATTTGGTAGAAAAAAGATAGAAAATATTTACAAAAGACAGACACAAAGAACTTCTCAACACACAAAATCTTCCACAGTATAATTTTTTAGAAACATCAAAATGTGATAAACTGCTAAATGGTTATAAAAGGAAATGAAACCGAGCTCAAGTTTTAAAATGTGTTTATATACACAGCGTAAGCCTCGTTCCACTCGAACAAACTAAAAATCGTCTTCAGAGTCAGAGTCCAGTGCGTAGGTAATGGGTTTTGTGCTGCGTGCCGTTTTGGTCCTTGGGGCCACGGCAGAGGACGTCACGCCCAAATCAAAGCTGTCATCGTCTTCCCACTTGCTCTTCTGAACACGGAAAATGAACAGGTTTTACAGGTCAGATGGACGAGTCGTTCTTAGAGTATAGGCAGGTGGTCTGCGATTTTTTATTTACTTTATAATAAAAAAAGTCAGTTAGCAAAACCTCTAACACCTAACTTTCATAACTTTTTATATCGATTTAAAATGTAAGTGTAATAACATGTAATAATTCCCATGTCATACTATAAAGAAATATTGTCTAAACCTGGGTGTGTGTTTGTAATGTTGAACAACGAAACAAAAAAAGTGCAATCTAGTAAATAAAATATATAAAAACATCTCCAGTGGAACTTAGCGTGAACAAGACGTACCTTTCCTGCAGCCGTGGCTTTGCCTTTGAGACGAGCCATGAGGTTTCCTCCGTCTGAGTCGCTTTCCGACTCGTCGCTGCTCAGTACTTTCCTCTTGCGTGCTGCAGCGGTCTTTTTGGCTGCCGGTGCGGGGGCAGAGGTTTCCGATTCGCTGGACGTCGTCCGTTTGGTGGCTGTGCTCTTTTTAGCGGCCGCGGGTTTGGACAAGGCGTCGAGGATCGATGGCTGCGCCGCGTCTACACGAAACAGTAAGTTAAACTACTCCTTAGATTTTACAAATCACAGATTTATCTTAGTTTGCTCACTCCGTTACAGTCGTTTCTATGGCAACAACCCGTTCACAGGGATGTAGAGTTATTAATGATTATTATTGAACATTTCTAAGAGTTTCCAGTGTCAGAAGCTTTTTAGTAAAACTAACGTACCCGTCACTGCTGCTTTCTTTCTGGAGACCGCCGTGGTCTTCTTGGCCGCGGGGGGTTTCTTTGCAGCGCCATCTGCTGCTTTCTTCACCACTTTCTCTTTGGGCTTGGGTGGAGGTTTAGAAGCAGCACCTTCAGCTGGACACACATGAAAATGTTAGTGAAAGAAGTACATATTTATATAAAAAGTACTTTGGCAATAGTTTGTAATAAATCCTCAGTACGTACAGGTGACTTTGCTCTTCACTACTTTGTCTTCCTTGGGTTTTTTCGCTGCTTTTTTCCTGTAAGAGAATTCCGGTGTATTGTGAATGTCGGCGTAAAGTGAAATTAGTACAATTAATACGTAACGAGTGATGAGGATAAAGACTCACGGTGGCAGGGGGGCGGGCGAGTCCTGCTCGCTCTCTGGTACAGCGCTGGGTTCTGTGACCAACATGTCGTCGTCATCATCATCATCATCGTCGACGACGGTCGCTGGAGCTTTCTTTGAACCCAAACTCTCCCAGTTCCCAGACTCGTCTTCACTGTCAGACAGGCAGTACTTCACCCTGGCTGAAGCACACATTTTATATGCACATTACTCATTGCACATTGGAAACAAATCAAAACACACTCGAGTAACCGTGAAATTTACCCAGTGTAGTGAAGTGTCTCAAAATATTTAACAAATTCATAATTTTTCCATTTTAAAAAGGCAAATAGGGCAATAGTATTGAAACATTTATCAATACTCAGTGGCCCCCGATATCAATCCAGACCTCCAAACCCTGTATGTACCTCTGAATAGCTGCCGTTTAAAAAAAAAAAAAAAAAAAGTGTGTTTGAATTCCTTGTACCATTAGCTTTTCTGCCCAGACGCTCTCTCTGAGCCATTTCTCCTGAACCTGTGGAAACGTCTTCCGAATCTTCTTCCCTGGACGACTCCTCCTCATCAGATGACCACGGGTTGTTCTTCTTCTCCTTCTTGGTGGGTTTAAACTGCAGCGTGGTCTGCTTCCCTGACTTGGAAACTGAAAGGAAGAAGTGGACCTCAAGATGCTGCTGAAGTACAAGTAAAAATAAATGGCAGCGCAGTTGCTTTCATTCGCTACCTTTCTCTTTGGGTTCCTTCTTGACCTTTTTAGTGAGACGAGCAGCAAGTCCCATCTCCTGAGAGCCTCCCGCGTCTGCATCCTCATCACCGAATTCCATCTTCATTACTACGCTGCCGTCGCTCTCAGACTGCAGAAATACAGACATGTTTTGAGAGAGAGAGAGAGAGAGAGAGAGAGAGAGAGAGAGAGAGAACGCTGACAAAAGCAGAAGAAGTACATCTTACACACCTTTAGTTTGCCTTTCTTAGCTCCAACTTTTTTAATGGCCTGGTCCTTCATGGCACTGGTGATGCGTGGGATGACACGGCGTCCCTGAGGGGTGGGCATGGTCTCATCTTTCATCTTTACCACCTTTGATCGGCCCCCTTTGCCCTTGACCTGGGTGATCGGAGCCTGGGCGTCTCGCTCAAGCTGCTCCACACGCTGCGGGAAAAGAACATGTTGTCTTAGATTAAATAAAAAATAAAAACTGCTGTATAAACATTTATTTCTTATTTATTGTATTTTATTTTTGTATTATTTATAATTCTAAAAAGCTAGTACGAGACTATATCCATTGTGAAACACTTGAAATAAACTTGAAATGCAGATTGTACAGGGTACCTACACCACCAGACGTCCCCCTAAAGAGTCGACACCATATGTAACATCTGCAATAAGGATTCTGAATTTTAATGACAACATTCCCTATTTTTCTTCTACTTTCGGCTGCTTCCGTTGGGAGTCACCACAGCTGATCATCTGTCTCCACACCACTCTGTCCTCTACATGTCTTTCACCACCACATCGATAAACCTCCTCCTTGGTCTTCCTATTTTCCTCCTTCCTGGTGGCTCCATCTTTAGCATTTTTCTACTGATAAACCCCATGTCCCTCCTCTGCACATGTCCAAACTATTTCAAATCGCTCCTCTCATCGTCTCAAACACATGCGCTGTCCCTCTAATAAACTCATTTCTAATCCTGTCCATCCTCCTCACTCCTAATGAACATCTCCGCATCTTCAGCTCTGCTACCTCCAGCTCCACCTCCTGTCTTTTACTCAATGCCACTGTTACTTTTTAATTCTTTTCCAAAATGTGTAATAAACCTGATTCTAAACAGAAAGACACCATTTCCTTTGTCATGCTTTTCATGAGGATTCTTACCTCCAGCTCCTCAGTGAAGGCAGCAAGGTCCTCCTTCCACAGATCTGAGGGAGACTTCCTCTTCAATACGTTCAGCTCAGCCATCTATAATAATAAAAAATAATGTAAAAGAAAAGATTATAATAAAATAAAAAAAACCCCAAGGTTCAGCACGACATGTAAGCGCCGTCATGCACATTAGGTACCTTCGCATCTCTTTGCTTGCACAGCTCCTCTTTCTTCTCTTTAGTGAGGAACCACATGGGCATGCTCAGGAGGTAATTATAGTCTGGCCCTGATGTCTCTTCCTCCTTTTCCTTCTCTTCGTCATCGCCACCTTCTTCTTCTACGTCCTGGAAATGAAATGCACTCGCATGTAAATTCCGTGCAGCGTTCGGAAGAAGGAGACGGGATTTGAAAATCCTTCGAGTACCTTCTCCTGAGATGCTTTCCAGGCTTTAACAGGATCAGAGTCGTATCCCATCTCCTGCAGCATGCGGATCAGCTCCTTCTTGGGTTTGTTCTCTGAAAGAATAATAAATAAATAAATACATAAATAAAGTAAGTACAAACACACCTGTTATAACAAAAAGGACAGTGTGAATGTTCTTGTTTGAATGATTTACCAATGACAAGAGTGCCCTGGATCTTCTCCAGAATGAAGCGTGCCTGGTTGGAGAGCTTGGCGCACTCGGCTCCCAGCATGCCCAGCAGCCAGTCCTTCCTCAGAACGTAGTACCTCAGGCGCAGCTCGAAGAAGTCCTTCATGATGTCCTGCACTGTCTCATACTTCTTCAAACTGCCCACGTGGTCAAACAGAACCTGTACACGTAGACGAAAGTTAAAATCAGCTCCACCGCACGCTGAAGCAAATCGTTTACACACATCAGCTCCATATTCACCATGGAGTTGCAGGTGAGTGGGTTCTGGAGCTTGAAAACTTTGTGTAGGCCCGCAGCCTCTGCCTCACGCAGCCTCTCCTCTGTCATTTTGACCACGAAGCGCACAGTGGAGTCCGTGTGGTACTCTTTATAATCCGTGATCAGAGGGGGTGCCTTCTCAGAGCCGTTCAGCATCACCTCCAACACGTTCTCCTTGTACGTCTAAGAGAACGCAGCACACAATTGTTATTTGGGACGAATTCATGGTGCACTTGAACATGTTGCTCAGAAGCTCCTGGTTACTGACCTGAGTCCAGGTTTTCACGGGCAACTCTGAGATCTCGATGGTGGTGGAGTCAATGATGGCCACCTCACCGCTGTTCATGTATTGGTTGGTAGTCACCTGCTCAATGGTTCCTTTAAAGCCCTTATAACTTGGCAACTGAACAGAGAACAATAAAATGTGTTAATAAAAAATTGTGTTATTTTATTTAGTATTCATTTTAAAGTCCATCAGTTAAGATTATAGCCAAAAACGACCCAAACGAGCTTTCGGTATATTTGCTGTTGTCTCCTAACGAGTAACTGGTATTACACTGACCATGGGCTGAGGCTCCTGACCGTCGAGCATGCGGTGGATGTTGCTGACGATCTCACGCACGTCGTAGTTGGGCAGGCGGCTGGCCCAGCCCGTGCCGATGCCGTCAGCACCGTTAGCCAGAACGAGCGGGATGATCGGGACGTACCACTCGGGTTCTACACGCATGTTGTCATCGTAGTTGTACTTGAGCAGGTTGTCGTCCTCCGTGGGGAAAACCAGCCGAGCCAGTGTACTAGAAATAAGGAGGTTAGGAGAAGAACATGAGCATCCAAAACAAAAAAAACCAAAACCACAAACAAGAGTAATACGGCTGGTTTTATCTCGGTTTTTTAAAACATTTGGCAGCAAATATGCAGCTCTAATACCATCCAGAACTGTGTGTCCCGTACCTAAGCATGGTGAAAATGTATCTGGGGCTGGCCGAGTCTTTGCCCCCGTGAAGGCGTGTACCGAACTGCCCCAGAGGCTGCAGAAGGTTCAGATTGTTGCTGCCCACAAAGTTCTGTGCCAGACCCACGATGGTCATCATCAGAGACGCCTAAAAACACACAAGATCAGAATCCGGCTTATTTAAATTCCACTGTCTAGACACATTAAGAGAAGCGCAGAATTACAGAACACACAGACTTTAAACAGAACAAAAACAAGGGAAAGTTCACCTCTCCGTGGTGGTATGCAGACATCTCAGCGACAGAACCGGCAAGCTGGGCCACTTTCACCTCACGCTTATCGTTTCGCTTCAAGCAGCAAAATACCACCTTTCTCTGACCCGGCTTCAGACCTGTGTGTGTGAGTGAGTGAGTGAGTGAGTGAGAGAGAGAGAGGCGTTCTACCGTTAAAAAACTGCCTGTTTTTAAAAGAACTAAAACACCGAACCTAAAGTGAACACAACACTCTATTCTGAATATAAACACAACTTAATATTTTAAGTGTGCATTTTTGTGTGTTGCTCTTTTCCCCTTCAGTGAACAGGTTTTTGCACAGGGAGACTTTACGTTAGAGAACCCCCCACACACTTATTAAATATAAAAACAAACATCTCACCATCCACCAGACATGGAATTGATCGCTCGTTGTCAGAGTTTGAGAAAAGCACCAGCTCCTTGTTCACAAAGTCGTGGTAGGTGAGTGAAGTGGTTTCTTTCCCATACAAATACTCCTGTTTTTTTTTATACACACACACACGACAAAATGAGAATTGGCACACAATTAAATCGGATCCTTATGTCTGATCTTCACACAGCTCTGACCTCGGGCAGGTTATGCTCCCGGCGCTGTCGCCTGGTGATCATGAAGCTGGTGAGCCACTCCTTTCTCTCCTCCACTTTCTTCTTACTAAAGGCCTATAAGCAGCGGTTAAAATAAATAAATAAACAAAATGCATGAAAGGGGGAAAATCAATGAATTCAAGAGGCATTCCTGCAAAACTATAAAAGTGGAAGGGATTACAAGGGTGATCGCCTCGTCATCGGCAGGTCCGGAGTATTTGAACGGGATGCGGTGTCTCGCCATGTCCGAGAAATACTCTTTAGCCTCCTGGGATGTGCTGGTACCCAAACCTAGCAGGGGAACGCAAGCAAAAACAAGCTTAGATTTACTACAATCTACTCAATTACTCCAAAAACAAAGCACGGACAAAACAATTCAGCATGCTAGCGGTAACACACAGGGCGCTCACAGACTTAAGACTGCAAGTGTGAGATATTGAATAAGAAATAAGATCATGTTTTCTGGGGTTTTGCCGATTACAATAATCAGATGTTAATGCATCATTATTTTATTTTGACTTTTTTACAATGTTAATGTTGTACTGATTAACTGTAACACCACAGTGAAGGACAGGGTAGGGATTAAACCTGAAGCATTCAAGTAAGAACATAAATCACTGCTCTGCTGTAAAGTGAACTAGTCAGGATTTGGGGGATTTTCCGGGTAATGCCTCCTGTGTTTTCAGTTCCTGTCATGGCCAACGCCAAATGCTTCAGCCGAGATTTTGCTTTTTCGTTTTTGCCCTTTTTTGTTTTTGCATCCAGGATTTATTTTTTGGGTTTGGACGTTTTCTTCGGGAGTTTATTTATTATTATTTATATATTCCTCATTACGAAACGTATCACACCCCCTACTCGAGACCCGTCACAGTGATTCGAACACGACCCCGTCACCTTAGCATGTGCGGAACACACCGGGAGAAAGGCGCTGACTGCTTACGTTTAGCGTTGGACTACCACAGGTCTTTGAGACAAACCTTTGTAGTACTTGATCTTCCATGATTTCAGGTTGCTCTGCTTCTCTTTCCACTCGGTGAACTCTGGGATGCTGTAAAAGGAAATTGACTGCTTCTTATTTGATGCCTGGTGGGGAGACAGAGTACATTAGTTGTGTCAGGAAGGTCCATATATGGGCGCACGCATGCACGCACGCACACACACACACACCTTGATAATGGGAGTGATGAACTCCTCAAGGAAGTTGTGGCGCAACAGCGAGGGCCAGTTGTGGTGGATGAAGTTGATGAGAAGCCCTTTGATGTGTGAGCCGTCTTGATCCTGAATCCAGAGAAACACCACACGTTTACATGCAGAATAAATTAATCAGAACGTCACATTCGTCACGTGATGCCGTTAGCGTTCGTGACCGACCTGATCTGTCATGATCATGAGTTTTCCGTAGCGCAGCGACTTGAGTGACTCGGGGTCGCTGTAGTTCTTCCTGTACTGCAGACCCAGGATCTTGATGATGCTATTGATCTCAGCGTTCTCCATGATCTAACACACACACACACACACACACACACACACACTGATCGTACATCCGATCACAAACAAACTCCACTCCTGCTATAATATTTGGAGAGGTTGTATCTGCGAGTGTTCAGACCTGTTTGTGTGACGCCTCTCGAACGTTGAGCATTTTTCCACGCAGTGGGAAAACACCGTAGCGATCGCGGCCCACCACGCCCAGTCCAGACACGGCCAGGGTTTTGGCCGAGTCTCCTTCAGTGAGGATCAGCGTGCAGCCGGACGAGTTCTTACCACCTACACACACACACCACACACTTGATTTATGGAATAGCCTGAAATAACAGTGATTGTTTTTTTTTGCCACATGGCCCAGCCCAAGCCCAGGGTATGTATAAATAGAGGTTGCTGTACCTGCATCATTGGCGTCGTCCAGTTTGGGCACGCCCTTGATCTTTGTGTGTTTGACAGCCGAGCACTTCTTGTTGAGCTGAGTCTGAGCCTTAAACTTCACCCAGTTCATCACGCTCTCCACGATGCCGCAGTTGTTCGCCTGAATATTAAAAAGACACGTTCTTGCTGAAACTCTGCTCCAGTAACCGCAAAAAAGGAAATGTATTACTTTTTCATTTAACACTCGAACTGAAGCGATCATATAGGCGGTGCTGAATTTTATTTGTCGCTCCAAAAAGGTTTTCTTGGCACTCAGTGTCTGTCGTTCTCCGTTTCTCCGACGCTGGCACAACTGCAGAAGGTGAGTTTTGATTGAACTGTTTGGTTATTTTTGCGTTTTAACTCAAGCATAGGCGGGGCTTATGTCTGTTTATTACATCGACAAATTATGTGATAGAAGACGCATTTGCGACCGTTTCAGTCGCAGTCCAGAGCCATGCACTTCCTATTCTATAATAGAATTCTAATTCTATTCCCATTCTATATATATTTTTTTCTTAACACCACGCCTGCTATGTTCATGGCGAACGCCAGGTTTAGTTACACACAATATAAATTAGGAATAAATTAAGATTAACTTGATTGAGCCTTTTCAAAAGTATCAACAGAATAAAAAGTTTCACAAAGGGGTAGAAATACACGTGCACGTGTGTGAGACCTGTTTGATGAACTTCTCGCTCAGTGTACAGGTGGAGCCGAAGCTCTTCTGCTGGAGAGTCATGTTCTCTTTGGTCTGGGAGTCAAAGCTGGGGTTCTCGATCAGGCAGTTCACAAACAGCCACATGTGGTTCTTCACCTACACACACACACACACACACACACACACACACACACACACACACACACACACACACACACACACACACACACACACGGGTAAATCTAGGCAGTCCAGAACCACAGCACATTGTGCGAGTTTAACCATCAAATATGCATCCAATTACCTGGAAGGGCTTGACTGCTACACCACCTTTGTTCTTCTTCTTTACCACCTCAATCATCTTGGCCACGATCTGGTCAGCCACATAGTCCGTGTGTCTTCCCCCCTGACACATGGGCATGCAGTTTAATCAACAGGCCTACTCGAGAGCCAGCTAGGCTAGATTTTTAATTTTTTTTTTTACACTACACAAGATACTAGCTAAACCTTTTGCAGTTTTGCAGCTGGACGCTACAGAAGGTGTGTATGTACCTTGGTGGTGGCGATGCTGTTGACGAAGCTGACTTGCTGGAAGCCCTTCTCGCTCATGGTGAGACAGACCTCCCAGCGTGGATTCACCATCTCGTGCACTACAGTGAGGGGAGAACCCGTTTCATCCGTTTTGTCCTTCACGTACAAGTCCACGTAGCTGCGGAACCCGCTCACCTGAAACAGGCGATCAAAACGAGCACTAATGTTACATTTCAGCTCTTTATTTGAAGAGTCCACATGCTGAACTGAAATGTCTGCAGTCTAGACTTTTCACCATTTCAAAACATCATGAACTGAAAAATACAACAAAGGACACCCAGAACAGCTGGAATCCTGTATCAGACACACACAGGACAACATTCCCCCTCCACACAATCCTGAAGTATTAACATGTTTCAAATCAGGTTTAGTAGCCACACCAGGGGAAGAGGATGAAGAGCACTTACAGGCAGTTTAGTGCCATTCAGAAACACCTTGACGCCTTTGGTAGCGCCGGCGATGTCGTACGCGCGCCTCGTCAGCAGCGCCACCGTGTCTCGGTCCAGAGACTCCATCTTGAACTTGGACAGGTCGGGCTGGAAGGTTATGCAGGTGTAGTCGTCGCTGCTGAACGGCTTGATTTTGGCCTCGCCTGTGCGTCCCATGTTGTCGTACCACGTCTGCAGACAAGGTTTCAAACAGTTTATTAAAAAAAAAAAATAGCGGTGTACTTACGAGAAGAACGGTGCTGGGATTTCACCAAGCGAGGGGGAAAACACAGTCACCAACACTCCTACTATACCTGTTTGAAGCACTGCTTGGACTCTCTGCACGCCGTCTCCACGGTGAATTTGGTGCTGAAGATGTTGCACAGCTTGGCGCCATATCCATTACGCCCACCTAGCGAGACACGCAAAAGACGGTCCATAAGCGTTAAGCACGTCGAACAGTGCCGACGTATCATGGAAGTGTACCGGTGTCGTACCTGTGACCTTCTTCTGCTCGTCGTCGTAGTTGCTGGAGGTCAGCAGTTGGCCGAAGATGAGCGCCGGGACATACACCTTCTCAACTTTGTGCATCACCACAGGAATGCCTTTCCCGTTGTTCCATACGCTGATAGAGTTGTTTTCTCTGGTGTGGAAAAATAAATCAATTACAAAAAATGTACACAAAAAAAGCTAATAATCACTAATGCTGGCTCTTTCTTTCTTCCTGTTTTTATTAAAGTTTCGACAGGATCCTTGAGTAAAGATAATGACTCACGGGTCGATGGTGATCTTGAGGCAGTTCATGCTGCTGTCCCTCTGCTTGTTATCTGCAGCATTGACTGTTTAAAACATACATGACATTTAATTATATATTTATTGACCCCCCCAAAAAAGCAGCTCTGTATGAAGTAAATCTGCATTCTATATTTACCAGTTTTTGACTAAATGCGAATTAAAAGTGTGTATAACAAAGCCACAGTGAGCAGTCACTTTCTACTTCACCACGCACCAAGGATCTCGTCGAAGATCTTGTAGAGGCCGGGGACGTACGTGATCTCCCTGCAGTTTAATCCTACCACTTCATCGAACACCCACATTTGCTGAAAAACAGACAGGAGGTGCGCATTTCAGTACACGACGAATAAAACGTACGCAAACGTGTGTGTACAAATACACTGTAAGGACCATAAGTATTGGGACACCTACAGAGGGTGCCTTTGGATGCAGCAGCATGGAATTTCCCCTTTGTTCAAGGCGAGTCACGTGTGTGTGTGTGTGTGTGTGTGTGTGTACCTGGGTGACAGGCTCCACAGAGCCCACGTAGGTGTCCGGACGGAGCAGAATGTGCTCCAGCTGAGTCTTCTTCTGGTAGATGCGCTCCACAGACAGACGCTTGTCATCCTTCTTCGACTTGCTCAGCGCCTTGTTCTCAAACAACGTCTGAGGAGCAGATAAAATAAGATGAGAGCGATATAACCGAATGCCACAATACATACAATATATGATTTTGCTATAATGATCAATAACTCTGAGATGCCCACCAGAAATCATGATGATTATAAATCTCTTATTCCCACCTCTATTCACTTTTATCTGAACGACCCCCATGTAATAAACAATGGCTGGATCAGACAAACATATGGATCAAATACTATTAAGCAGGACACGTGTTTAATGTTTGAGGTATTTACTATAGAGATAAGTACAGTTCATTCAATTCCGTTACACCATGCTAGTCAATTGAGACACACACACACACACACACACACACACACACACACACACACACACTCGAGTAGAAATAAGTATGAGGTAAAATAAATAAAATTAAAGCAACTATTTAAACGCTAATAAAGTATTTTTATTTTTTTTTACCTTCAGAGGTCCTTCAGTTGCATCCATTTTTATTCACCTCAGGCGCTCCTGCTTGCCTTTTAAAACCGAATAACTTCTCAAATATGAAGTAATGTAAACGCTAACCGGTCCTTGCAGAACCGTAAACTCCTTCTGCAGCTGTAATTCACCTAAAAAATATAAATCTACGTGTTTAATTTTAAAATATTTCACTTTTACCTCAACACCTTTTCCTCACACTGACTATCAACTAACCGCCGCTGCGCAAGCTGCACTTCGGTTAAATTTTCAAACAGTCCGAACTTCCGCCCGCCAAGACGGATTTAACCAATCACATTGAAGAGAAGGCGGGGCTAAGAAATTCGCCGTTTAAAAATGTAATTATTATTATTATTAATATTATTATTGGAAAATGGTTTTATTGCAAAACGATTGCTTTATCAATATATTAGTGAAAATATACTACAAAATTCAAGTAGATTCGTGTACCTTCTGGTTATTTTATTTTCATTTTTAGAAAGAATTAAAACAAATAAATAAAAAAACTTTATTATTATTATTATTATTATTATTCACAAATAATGAACAATTGTGTTATCCATTCACACATGTTTTAAAACGTGTTCATCATTTCAAGCATGTAAGAATTTTAAAAAGTGACTTTATTTTAAAACGATTTTGTTGTAAATGTCAATACAATAAAAAAAAACGTTCGTACCTGCTAAAAAAAATTGACGCGTTTTAGCGTAACTACAAACACTACATCATAAAAACTGTATAAGCCCCGCCCACTTCCAATCTGAAACTTCTGTGATGGAGCCGCAACGATTTGTACTGCGCATGCGCGTAAATGCGTCTCTTTTCCTGTCTGGATGTCGAAACAATTAATAATGTAAACATTAGTAATGGATAAAAATTGGCATATTGATGAAATAAAACTAAATTGAAAAATTAAATGCAATATTTTACATTTGTGTGTGTTTTTTGACATTTAATATTTACTTTTTTAAAGATTTGATCTTCTTAACTTCTACTTAAAAATCACAGAAGACAGTTATTTATTCTTTTATTCAATTTATTTATTCGTAAATGAATTCATAGACTCATACGGTAAAGGGATGGACGATTGAGATGGTTTGGACATGGGGTATATCAGTAGGAGAATGTTCAGGATGGAGCTGACCAGCAGGAGGAAAACTGGAAGGCCAAGGAGGAGGTTTATGGACGTGGTGAGGGAAGACATGCAGATGTTTGGTGTAAAAGAGGTAGATGTAGAGGATGGGGTGATATGGAGACCCTGATATGGAGGTGGTAGCTCAGTGGTTAAGACATTGGACTTTGGCTCAGAGGGTCACAAGTTTAAATGGTGCCACTGCTGGGCCCTTGAGCATGGCCCTCAACCCTCCTCTGATAAATCGCTCAGGATCAGGGCGTCTGCCTAATGCCGTAAATGACACTGATGATCCACTTGTGGTGACCCCTAACGGGAGCAGACAAATACGCTTCAGAAATTCACTATGCTGGTGCCATGCGACTTGGACAGATTGAGGGACGAGATCAGACAGGAGTCTCCATGACGTTTGAGGACGATATTGCGATTTGAGCCGAGGCAAGTGCACAAGACGGAGCAGAAAATTCCAATCGGTGAACTGGGCTTTAAGTGGAAAATGAGAATAGATTGATTTATGGGCATACGTTATGTTACCCCTCCTCCATTCTCTCTCTCTCTCTCTCTCCCTCTGTCTCCCCCGCACGTCATTTCATCACAGCCTTTGGGCGTGAACAGATCCGTTTGTCCTGGACACGGATGCTCCGCTTGTCTTGGAGTGTGTGTGTGTGTGTGTGTGTGTGTGTGTGTGTGTGTGTGTGTGTGTAAATGAATGAATCAGTTACAGATCTAATCAGCATGTCAGACGTTTGAGCAACTCTGTGGGACAGCGCTTCTATCCGGAGGTGGGTTCCCTCACTTCTTTCATTCTCTCTCTCTCTCTCTCTCTCTCTCTCTCTCTCACTCTCTCTCTCTCTCTCTCTCTCTCTCTCTTTTCCATTTGCTCCAATGAAAAATGTATGATTACATGGTGCCTTCAGTGCAGTGCACAAGAGGGACCCGCACGAGACGGGAGCTCGTAACAACACCACGTCTCTCTAAAGGCATTTAATTTTTGAATTTGCAAGGAAAACGATGAAGAGAAAGATCGGGTAAGGGCCTATTACCGAACCTTGACTAACAAAACGCTGATTTTGTTCGCAAGATGTTTTAAGAGTTACTTGTCGTGATGTTTTGTGTCGTTTTTGTTAGAAGTGTTGGGCTGATTATTATATGTTTTGAGATGTTTGTTGTGTCTGTGATGAAGCCTTGAAAAAACTCTCATGAATATTATAACAGCATTGTTTAAAGAGTCACACTATTTATCCGTTTACGGTTACCTTAAACAAAATCTGGTACTTCTCACGTACACTATTGCAGCTATAATCAGCCGTTCCTTCATAACTATAGGACTGTACATGACTATATCCATCCTGTCAGGGTTATGCTAATGTTATCCAAAAAAAACGATTACAAGTGTGTGTGTGTCACTTTGTGTTATTTGCTGATTATCTTGTCTGTTCGCATTTTCTTCTTCTTGCTCAGTAAGAGCATGGAACAGATTTGCTGACTGGAGCAGAAGTCACTTTTATCTCTTTACCCATCTCCTTATTGATTTGTTTGCTATAGCATTTTCCCGGCCTGTCAGCCACTTAACAGGAATGCTGTATAGATGTGTGTGTGTGTGTGTGTGTGTGTGTGTGTGTGTGTATGGCCATTAGCTTCATATTAGAGGTGCACTGATGCATTATGGGGAGATTATTGTAATACAAATTGAGGTGAGTCCCTTGACAGGGAACTTCCGCATGTAATATCATTTTTTAAAGCATGTCCCCAAATGTGTATGTGTGTGTGTGTGTGTGTGTGTGTGTGTGTGTGTGTGTGTGTCCTGAATTTCATGAATTTTTAAACCCCCCACTAAACTCTCTCTTGGCTACCAGGTTTTGGGGGCGGGGAATTCATCGAATGCTGAGAACCCGGCTAACATTTTAACGTTAGCTAAGTGTTACTTGAGCGTTCCCACTGTAGGCGTATAATGTCAACGTGTAAAGAAAACTCTTTTGGCATTGTTGAAACGTTTGGAGATGTTTGCGAGGTTAACGTGTCACCATCTTCAAAATGATGTAACTTTGCGTCGTGAACCCGTTACATTTTTTAAGGGATTGACCACTGAATTTGTTAATATTACCATCTAAATAAAGATGCTACAAGTCCATGAGATGTGATATGATACTGTGCTGAGGTTTGAGTTGATCAGAATATTTTATTTTCAACTTAAACTCGTGTAAAGCGAATCAAAATCCATATTTAGTTCTTGATTAAAAAAAGTATATAAGAAAAATCCCTTTGTATATTTTATTATTTTTTGTTACACTGCTCTGATCGTTATTGTTTTATATTTCTGTAAGGTACCAGATGGTACAAGGTGTCTGTTGGCCTCTTCACCCAGCCACAGTGTGTGTGTGTGTGTGTGTGTGTGTGTGTGTGTGTGTGTGAGCCAACCTCTTTGGATCTGACCAACTGGTCAACACTGCCCTCTGTGTGTGGGTGTGGGTGTGGGTGTGTGTTCGAGAGAATATATATATATATATATATATATATATATATATATATATATATATATATATATATATATATATATATATATATGGTCAAAAGTTTGTGGACACCTGACCATAGTATTGATATGTGCTTTTTGAACATCCACACCAATTTTCTGTTATAATATCCTCCACTCTTCCACATTATATTTTGAAATGGGCCTGTTGGAGATTTGTGTTGGATTCAAATGTGTTTAAATGAAAGTCAATAAATAAGAAGTCAATAAATAAATAACAGCTGAAAATAAACCAATTAATAAATGGTCATTTAAAAATAATAAAAGATCTGCTGCAGAAAGAAAGAAATTTCAGTAAAAAAAATTACTGTCTTGAATTTGTTATTATAATAATAATCATAATCATTATTATTATTATTATTATATGAATAATAATAACAGTAAAAAGAAGTACAACAAGAAGAAAAATATCTATGTGCATATTTATTTATTTATTTATTTTATTTGCAGAAACCCTCGCCATGTCCTCCACTCCACTGGCCGTGACGGAAGAAGATGTGTTTGGTGAGTGACCTCTTCACTCTCCTCCCTCCCCCTCTCCTCCATTAGCGCAGCATCCCAGCCTTTCACACACACACACGCACACACACACACACACACACACACACACACACACACACAGACCGCCATAGCCTGAGAGTGGATCATCCAGCCAGAACACTCACATGTTCATGAAACAGAATCCCGTACATACGTTCACCTCCTCTTCTCTCCTCCAATAAGACCTTCACGTTGCCTCGTGCTGTTCATCTTCACCACACCGCGCTCGTTTTCTTAGTGCACCTAACCTACTGTATATATTACGCTTTGGTTGGTAAATGTTTTTATCATTATTTATTGTCTTTTTCCTGCCGTCCTTGAGAGCGTCCTTATCCACTCAGACATCTGAGTTTGCATCGAGTTTGACAGCAGCAGCTTCAGCGTATCGATTTGAGCGTCTCGGTTCGGTGCGAACCTGAGTGGTGGCTCACTCACACACACACACACACACACACACACACACACACACACACACTGTTATTGCTAAAAAACTTCATATGATGACACCAAGAGCTAGCGGCTACATCCGAACGCATGCGAGTCGCCATTCACTGTACTGTAAAAACTTTCTTTCGCCACATGTTTTTATGCTGGATGCCCTTCCTAACGCAACCCTCCCCATTTATCCGGGCTTGGGACCGGCACTAAGAGTGCACTGGCTTGTGCAACCCTAATGGCTGGGGTCGGTTTCCTGACCGGGGAACAAACCTTGGACGCCGCGGTGAGGGCGCCACATCCTAACCACTAGACTGGTCTAAAAACATATTGGAATTTACAAATCATTTATTTAGTTCAGAATTAAGTTAACTAATTACAGTATACTACCCCATACTGATCCCAATTCCCCTGGGTAGGGTAGACCATGTCTCAATTTAATATACTTCCAAGTTACGATTAGGTTGCCGGAAGATCTCCATCGTAGGTCGGGGGTTACCTGCACTTCCCCGGCGTAAAGGAGCGTGAGCTGGGGATCTCCCGACTGAATCGCATTCAGGGTCTGAAATTAATAGTCAAATATTTCACGAGACCACCAGCGTAGGTCCTATCATACACAATAATGTTAAAAACGAACACTCCTGATGTTCGATAGTGAGCTTTTGAGCAACCATAAGCACCTTCTTAAGATCTCATGGATGCTGGAGGCTGGAAAATAATAAGAGCTCGAATTACACAGGATGCTTTATGAGTTTGGCTTGAGGGCAGATGTGGAGTCTTTACATTCCTCAGACCTTGCTGAAGCATTTCCGAGCTGCAATTTCTTCTTTCTGTGTGTGTGTGTGTGTGTGTGTGTGTGTGTGTGTGTGTGTGTGTGTGAGGAATATCGTTACATCATTCACTTTGGTAATCTGTGGCTGCTGACAGCTTAATAGAGCTCCAGCCCTGCTTTATGATATCACTGTGTTTTACGGTTGCTAAGCCATGTTTGTATGTCTGTGAATGTGTGTGTGTATGTGTGTGTGTGTGTCTTTATGTGGTTGTTGGTTGGTGTGTGGAAGACGATCTCTGATTCCTGAAGATTAAGATATTCAGATTGTGCAGCTACAGTAATGATTAAAAGCATTATTTGAAAAAGAAATCTTTCGTTCTATATTTTCCTGTAAGATTTGACAGACGCAGTGCCCGAGACGGAACGTCTGGACAGCAGCCTACAGAAAGCGAAAGCTCAGCTGTCTACCAAAACCAGAAGGCATCGCCCGTCCAGGTCTCGCCTCCGAGACAGTCTGAGCTCCACAGAGGGCGAAGAAAGCCTCGATGGAAAGGTGTGTGTGAGTAATTTTTTTACGAACATCGACCAAAAAGTAGTTTCTTTTGCTTCAGTAACAAAGATTTTGTGCTTTTCTGTGCACCAGAGCTACACTGGCCTTTTGTCTGGCTCCTGCTCGCCTCTCCTTGTGTCCCTACGCTGCCCCTCCCCCTTCCAAGAGCTCCATTCATCCTCCTCTCCTGCAAGGAAGGACAGGACTTTTACCTTTGAGACAGATGAGGGCGAAAAGAAAGACCTAAGACGAAGAAGTGCATGCTTGCTGTATCCCTCTTCTCCGACCCACCTGCTCAAGGGGGACAATCCCCACCTGCGCCAGGAGGACCACACCAACAAGCGCTACCTTCTTCTGCAGTGCCAGGAAGACAGTCCTCAATTGTACCAGGAGAATCATGTGAAGCAGCGCCACCAAGAGAACTCCCACCTACATATGGACCATCGAAATTTTCACAAAAATGACCACACTGATCTGCACCAAGAGGACCACAAAACTTTACACCAGAGGCACCACACTCACCTGCGACAAGGTGACCATACCCAACTGAACCAAGAGGACCACATTCATCTGCACCAGAGGGACTTCACTGACCTGCACCAGAGGGACTTTACTGACCTGCACCAAAGTAACCCTCACAAGAAGGACCACACCTACTTGCATAAAAGGGACCATTTCCAGGAGGACAACACACACTTGCGCAAGAGGGACCATCTCCAGGAGGACAACACACACTTGCGCAAGAGGGACCATCTCCACGAGGACGACACACACTTGCGCAAGAGGGACCATCTCCAGGAGGACAACACACACTTGCGCAAGAGGGACCATCTCCAGGAGGACGACACACACTTGCGCAAGAGGGACCATCTCCGGGAGGACAGTACCAATGTGCATGAAAAAAGCCAGGTCCAGTTACATGACGAGACACATTCTACCCTGCGTCAGAGGGATTACTCTCAGAGTGAAGGTAGACATTTTGATGGTTATCTTCCTGATGAAGTTCTTAAACCTAACATACTATATATTTTTTTTTACAATGGAATGAGGTTCAGTTTAACTGAACTTAAACCTTGCACATAGCTATTATGTCAAGCTCCACCAGGTATACTTGCAGATACATGGCATCTGCCACTCATAGATCCTGGATAAAATTAAGTGTTCTTCTGATTACACTTCAAAACAGATTGGTCCACCAATTTTTAACCCAAACCCACCTGGCAAAGCCCTGCTTCTCAAATCAACTGACTCGGTATCTGTTTAGGGAAAGCGGACCAGTAATCAGCATTGGAAATCAAAGCTAATGTAGCTAAACAAACCTTTTTTGGTAGACACAATTACCTTTGGCATAGGCCCTTATCCAAATCGACTTCCATTTATCTCATTCATACACCTGAGCAGTTATGGGGTAAAGGGCCTTGCTCAGGGGCTTAGGAGAGCAGCTTGGTGTGGTTTAGATTTGAACTCATTACCTTCAGATTGAAGGTCCAATGCTTTAAACACTAAGCTACCACCCTCCCCATACATACATTGATTAAAATTGATTGGAAGAGACAGACAGGGGTGTGGCTTAAAGTGCAAATATTGAGATACACGGAAGTCATGATGGACAAACTACACATTGCCACTTTGCCCATGTACTGTAGTTCACTCTATAATTTCCCATAATGCACCACAAATAACCTGGTCCTATAATGTGTGTTCAGATGACAGTCGTGATGTTGGTTCGGATGAACCAAGCAGCCCAACGGTACTGCTGGACAAGAAGACCCGAAGACGTTTCCTAGATCTCGGGTCAGTATGAAGTTTTTTTTTTTAGCAAACGCAATGCTACGGTTAGGGGGAAGACATGCAAAACATGATCGCTTGTCGTTTTTATTAATGTTCTTAATGTTTTATTTTTATTATAATTGTATAAAATGAGCTAAAGCATCCTTATTACTAGCATTGGCAATGACCAGGAAGTAGAAGCAATTTCACGCATGCGCAAAACAAAATCTGCGTTTTACAACGCACTAAAAATTTTATGTTTTAAAGTTTATGTTTTAAAGTGTATGTTTTAAAGTTTATTAATAATAATAATAAAAATAATAATAATAATAATAATAATAATAAAAGACTAAACCGACATGCGGTGCACTGATTAATACGTTCCTGAGGGAACTCAGATTTGAACTATGTTTCGCATGTAAAAAGGACTGTAAATGAAATAAAACACTATAGAATGTGGCGTTACAAAGAAATGACTGACTTTAGGGGGCGGCAACAGAAGATCCGTGACGATCATGCCACTATGTTTTGGGTTTGTTCACACAGGGTAACTCTGCGCCGCACCTACGGGAAGGTCAGGAGGGATCGAGCCAACAGACACACTACAGAAGACCGGTACTGAGCGACTACCTCTACAGAATCCCCTGAAAAAACATGCATTTTTAATGTACTGAAATGGATTTATTCTGATTGGTCGCAGGGGGGCCGACGGAGCACAAAGCCGATCCTCCCGTTCCTCTGGTCCCCCGTTTGTGGCTTTCTCCTGGTTGAGTGAGAGAATAAGGGGGTCCAGTTCTCTGAGGAACCCCAGCCAATCTCAAGCCAAGATTCCATCAGAGGTTTGCAAAAACCGTGTTGAGTATTGAGTATCATTAAAAATTTACAGCGTAATGCAGGGAAATGGGAAATATTTGCCAACCCTGAGACCTTGCTATTTGTTTTGGAACCAGTGAGACCTCATTGATTAGATTTTGGAAATATCCCAAAGAAGTCAATCTATTGTTTTTTTTAGTGCTGTTGTGATGCATGTCAGAGTCAGAATCTCCATGTGTTAAGTCGCGCGGTCGGGGGTACTGGACTGTCTTGGCAACTGCTGCATCACAACGTAACAACCAGTCACATCTGTGCAGATCCGGTCTGAAGAATGGTGATAGTGTATGTGCTGCGGAAAGGGGATTTCGCAATCATGACCAGTTACCTCATGACCTCATGAATGTGTACCGTCTGGTCATTTGTGGAAATGGGTTCAGTGTTAAAAAAAGAAGTCCCCAGCTGCCATTGTGAGGAGTCCTCGCTGCTCCTTTCGACAACAAGAAATTTCCTTTGTGCAGCACCCACACTATCCACATTCAAAAGTGCTCCATGGGAGGAGTGGTGAACCGGCGACAGGGTCATGGGCGGGAGAGGCTCATTGACACACATGGGGAGCGAAGGCTGGTCCGCGTTGTCCGATCTAACAGACGAGCTCCTGTAGTTTAAAATGCTGAAGGCTGAGTTTTATTGCTGTTAAATCTCCACGGGTCAAAACTGTTTTGGCAGCAAAAGGGGTAACAACACAATAATTGGCAGGTGGTTATAAAGATATTTCTTGTTGGTGTATTTAGGGGGCCAAAACCAAAGTGTCAAGTTTCTATAGTTATGAAGGAGACCAGGACCAAATGACAAACATTCTGCGGACAATAACTGATGGGGCAAAGCGTCACTGGTTACGAGGGCACCATTGACTGGAGGTGATCGGATTAACAAACAACATTAGGGGGCTAAGCAACAAAGATCTTAAGGGGGACAAGGACCAATGTTCCTTTCGGGAGACAATGGCCAGAGGTCAATCGAGGGCCAAGCACCAAAAATCTTTAGGGTGACAAAGACCAGTCAACAATGTAGCACATATTGAACATTGTCTCTTGACCTCTTTCACTGTTGAATTTTATAATTCACTTCAATTCTATATCTTAGTCATAAACTCAACACTTTAACTAGTCATTTTGAATCGTAACACAACAAAGTAGGCGATAATCCAACGTCTCTTGTAATACCATATTCCTCTTTTCCTTTTGGAAGGACGAGGAGGTGAAAAACGACAGCAGGTCCAGCAGAAACGGATCGTCGCAGCCGTACCTGAGCCTTTCCGATCACTCACACGAGGTGCGCTATATATCTTCTATGTACATTTCCGATTTTTTTCCGAGCAGGCACGTTAGCGACGGTGTGCTTTTTCAGGGCCGAGACGAACACACAGAACCCCGAGGTGTGAGAAAGAAGATCAATGTGCCGTTCTCATCGAGTGAAAGAGACGGGACAGAAAAGCAGAATGGCATCCATAGGGACAAGAGGGACGACGGACACGAGGGAAACGACGGAGACGCGGAAAAACTACTGACCTCTTAATCACAGTGCAAGCATTATTGATTTAGAAGGAAATGATGAATCATTTCCTTGCTTCATTTTTTCCCCCCTGTAAATACTGTAGGCACTGATGTTATTGTCACTTATTCTGGTGACTTAATAAAATGTTTAAAAAATGATTAAAAATACTAATTAAAATAAAACATGTATATATATATTTATTTTTATTCAAATAAATGTTCAGAAATCTGGAAACTAAACATTTGTGCACCCCGAGGAAATGTAGCAGGAGTTCGTCTTCCCATCTGTTTCTTCATTATCGCAAATATCAAAATGGTATTTATCAAATAGATAAATAAAAAACAAACAAACCCTGGTATGAGTAACAGTTACAAGCGGAAAGATTTTTTTGTTCTCACAGTGTTTCATTTTATTTCTCTTATATCATTTCACACTTAAACCTTTGGTGGTGTCCTACATGAATTAACCCACCATCGTCATGAGGCCACGGCAATAGAAACCATCAATATCGGAGAGAAAATCAGTAGAACAGAGCGTCTCATACAGTGAGAATGAATGTCATCTCTAAAGCAAGAAACCCAATTAACACAACTCAACACGTCTCCTTTCACTGGAGCCTCAACCACACCTCCATACACATCATCTTTAGCAGAAGCTTAGAAATTCCCCTCATAAAATGACTCCGGGTTTCTCTACATTTTGGGACGTTTTTTTTCAGTGCATTGTGGTTTCCCTGGGGATTTGAAATGAAGGCAATTTATGTGTTTTTGTGCAAATTTTACGGGAAAATATAAACAGTACATGAACAGTTTTGGTCGACTTTTTCTCGCTGTGTCCAGCTTCTTCTTTTTTTTATCATCTTGTAAATGAAAAAAGCATATCTGGGATCAAATTTGTTTCTTCTCCTCTGTCATTGTGGAATAAATAAAAAAAACAGCATAAAAAACAGCTTTTAAATATAGAATAGATTCGAGATTGTGCAGTTTGCTACAGACGAGGCTTGCGAGCACCAACTAACGCGCTCTCTAAACCGTCCAATCAGAAGACTTGAAAATGCCCACATTATTGGGTGCCTGCTAGATGGCGCCGAAAGTCAGCAACTCGAAATCCCATTGGATCGCTGATTCTTAATTCTCAACGCAAGATACGTTAGACCCGCATCAAGTGACGTGACGGCTGAAATATGATTGGATAGAAACTCTAACATAAATATATACTGAAATAAAGTAAATGGACTATCAGGAATAATGTAATACATATTTATTGAAAAAAACAAACAAACATTAAAATGTAAGTCAGAGATTCTGACTTCTATATCATCTATAGTGTCATCTTTTTTATCCACTTATACCTATATTTAATGTTATTAATTTCATTACGAATCATTTTTTGTTAAAATAGATAAATTAAACAAAATTGATGCAAAAAAGAATTTGAACCGATTCAACTTCAACTCACCAATAGCATTCACGCATACTGAGTCCTCTCGGCCAATCACATGTCGCGATATTACTTTCAAAATGGCGGCTGCTGAAAACACACGGCGTCGGTTCTTGTTGCTACCCGTATTCTGAAAAAAAAAACCCGCCTTCTACACTACGATTGGCTAACACCACTTAGATTTCTGTGAATCTTGCGTTCATTGGGTGCGTTTTCAATGCGCTAACCAATCATATCAAAGGAGGCGGGTTTTGACGGAATACGGGTGAAGAAAGCTAGAACGCTTGTCTATATGAACTGAAAAAAAGCTGGCAGTCAAATATATTCTTATTTAGGATTTAATAAATAAAACAACCAGGTAAGTATACTGCAATAATTTGTATTATAATGTAATGCTAAATATTTAATAAAAAAAACAACAACAACGGCATTGTTAGGATGGGAAAATGACAATGTGTTAGCCGGCTAATACTGAGGGAAACAATAATATGGTGTGTTTTAAATGATCGGGTTTAATAAATGTAATTAGTTTAATGTGTGGAAATGAAAAGCAGGTTGTTATGGCGGAGGTTAATGAAGCATTGCTGTAACTGAAGCCAAAGAAACGCGATCCTATGGCCATCATCAGGATCAGCATCATTAGAAGCAGATTTATTGGGGATGTGGGTTTTATTTCCGGTTTCAGAGCAAATCAGAAGAACACATTGACCACACAGGCGGCGGTGGATGAAGTAAACAAAGCATGTAGTTGGGATAAAGTGTCACAAACGGGACTATTTTTTCAAATCTCTTCAGAAAATGTGTCTTTTAGATCAGGAGAGAAGAGTTCAGAGACCAGGTGAGACCCTCAGAGATGTGGTCTTCAAGGACTTCGAAGCAGGTTTAGGTCCTCAACAGCAGCTCTGGTTAATTCTAATCGGCCTAACGATGCTGTTCGAGGCATAAGCAATTACGTAGTCATGGGTAAAAAAACAAAAAAGGGAATATAAGAGAGGTCACAATACACATCCCTGAGGTACTCCAGTGCTGAGGGTGAGACTGAAGAAGGTGACGGTTTTCAGTCTGTTCGAAAGGAAGTCTAGTGTTGGAATTGGGACAAACGTTCACTGGGAAGGTTGGGGTTGCTAAGTTAGTGTAATTTCTTACACTGTGCGATAAATAAGTGCACACTTATACTTTCACTCGCAGCACACAGTAACAACTTTCTAATAAAGCGACCGAAACCGACAGTCAAGTAAAAGACGAAACCTGTCTGTTCACCCCCGTATAAACAAAATGGTATGATCCGTTTTTTCTCTCCAATCGAAGCGTCTAAAATGTTCAAGTTTAAGACAATAAAGGAATTTTGTCATGACGGTTTTCCGAGTATTTTATAGCTAAATTTTTCCACAATGCTGTTTGTCTGGAAAAATAAAACAATTCGATTTGTTTTCTTCCATCCAGGGTTTCTTCATGCATGAGCTGAAGATGAACCTGAAGCAGGCCATCCTGCAGGCTTGGAAGGAGCGCTGGAGCGACTACCAGTGGGCTGTCAACATCAAGAGGAACTGCCCCAAAGGAGCCACGTGGGATTACCCCAACCTCGCAGGTCTCTAGAAATTACCCACAATTCCCAAGTAGTTCACGTTCTCGCACTCGGTACCTCAGGAGGTCAAGTTGAGGGAGAAGGCAGCGAATTTGAATAACGATGACGATATTTAACCTCTTAATTTAGCCCCAAGCAGCGATTTACATGGTCCAAGCCCTTTTTTTTTTGCACTGATGTTAAAAGTTTGTGGACACTTGAGCGTATTTGCTTTTTAAACATCCCGTCTCACATTTACTGATCTAACAACCTCCACTCTGGGAAGATGTTCCACCAGGTCTTGACTCCGTACGGAACCGGAACTGTATTTTTATAAGCAGAAAATTCCTTTAGAACGCTAAATATTTTGATCTTTTGACCTTTTAGCCAATCACAATCCAGTGAACGTTTACAATTTTCTTTTTTTCTTTCTTTCTTTTTCTTTTCACCGATTCAGAAGCGTTGTTGGAGCAGGCGATGATTGGGCCGTCCCCAAACCCGCTGATTCTGTCCTATCTGAAGTATGCCATCAGCTCCCAGGTGAGTAAATGCCAGTGGTTTCCAAAACCCTGTAATGGAAGGCCGAAAGGGTCCAACAAAATAAATGCGTTTTTGTTTAATGATGTTGAAAAACAATTTTTTCTTTCTTTTTTTTTTTTTACAAATTATGAAAGAAAAAAGTTTGGTTTATATATACATATAATATAATACATATACATATACAAAATAAATTTTCTCTCAGAAATAATGGGGAAAGTTTAGAACTTCTCAATCCCAACCAGTAGGTGGAGCTGGAGATCATATTAAATTTTTATTATTTCATTCAACCCCCCCATTCCCCTGACCCACACTATATAAATAATGACACGGTGATCAAAAATCATGCTTATGAACCTTTTGGTGTCTCGCACTGATACACACCAGACAACCAACGACTTTTTCTCCCCCCTTCGTGAAAATGCTTTTCTTTATGTTTTAATTGCGTTTTATTGTAACACGTTCTGATGTGGACGTGATGGAGACTTCGGTCTCTAATGCTGGGTTTTTTTTTTGTAGATTTAAAAATCATTGGACAAGTAAAAAAATGTATAAATAAAAAAAAAGCTTGTGGAGGAAATTGGAATCCAAAAACAACATCAGCTGCATGTAATAATGTTTGTGTGTATAAATGTGCTGATTATTTCCTCTCCTGTAGATGGTGTCCTACTCCAGCGTTCTCACTGCTGTCAGTAAGGTCTGTGTTTCGCTCCACACCTTCGTACCGCACCTCCGTCTTTCTTTCTTTATATATATATATATATATATATATATATATATATATATATATATATATATATATATATATATATATATACACACACACACACGTTATCTATTTATCTGTTTTCTATCTTCATTTATTCGTAGGTCTTTCTTTCTTTATCAATGCCTGTTTGTCTTTCTGTCTGTTCCTTTTTATCTATCTATCTATCTATCTATCTATCTATCTATCTATCTATCTATCTATCTATCTATCTATCTATCTATCTATCTATCTATCGGTTTGTTTGTAGGTCTTTCTTTCTTTCTTTCTTCCTTTCTTTATGTCTCTCTCTCTCTCTCTCTCTCTCTCTCTCTCTCTCTCTCTCTCTCTTTCTCTGTCCATTAGTTTTTTTTCTTTGTCTTTCTGGCAATCTTCTGTTTTTCTTTCTTTCTTTCTTTCTTTCTTTCTTTCTTTCTTTATATATATATATTTATATATAGTGCTATCTATCTATCTATCTATCTATCTATCTATCTATCTATCTATCTATCTATCTATCTATCTATCTATCTATCTATCTATCTGTTTTATTTGTAGGTTTGTGTCTTTCTTTATCTATGCCAGTTTTTCTTTCTTTCTTTCTTTCTCTCTCTCTCTCTCTCTCTCTCTCTCTCTCTCTCACATCTGTCTCTCTCTTTGTGTAATTGTGCTGCAGTACATCAGCACTAGTAAATGCATAATAAAGATGAACTGAAACATGAATGAAATGTGACCTGCAGTTATTTCAGTAAAAACTCATTGCTGTAAATGAGCACTAGAGTCCCAGACTGCAGAACTGAAACTTGGTCAAAACTTGACCTCACAGTTGATCCCTAATTTCCTCCCCAGTTCGACGATTTCTCACGAGAACTCTGCGTCAAGTCGCTCCTGGAGATCATGGACATGTTTTCCAACCGTCTCAGGTACGAAAGCCGTGATCGTATGCGTAGCCGTCGCTATGAATCAGATATTGCCATGGAAACATGGTTAATCCTTTTAACCAATGGGAGTAGAGGATTGGTGTTTATAAATGAGTGGTTGTGTGTAGTTGCCAGGGGAAAGCGGAGGAGTGTATCGCTCTGTGCCGGGCTCTGCTCGGGGCAATCGCGTGGCTCCTGCAGGGCTGCGCCTGGTACTGCGAGAAGCTTAAAGAGCCTAGCGCCGCACCGCCGAGCGACGCCAGCCTCCGGGCTCTCCAGGAGCGCCTGGAGAACCTTCTGCAGCGGGCCAAGAACCGAGCCCTGATGCACATCGCGAGGTTGGAGGAACAGGGTGAGTGTTTAACTAATTAATCGGAAATGAATGCAAACGCCGCAGAAAATCAAACAACCCGATGTGCGCAGCTTCCTGGAGCAACACGGAGCAAGCGGTGATCAAACTCACGGAGAACCTAAACAGTGTAACCAATCAGGTGCTGAAAAACAAGCTGGAGGAGTGCGTGATGCTGGTGAAGAGGTAAGATCTCGCTCGTGCACGCGTTAATGCTGGATTTTCTGAAGTAATGAAACATCTCCGATGGCTTCAGTGTCCCTCAGATGCTGAGCATCCAGTGTGAGCCTCCAGTCCACACCTCCTTTCCAACGGTCCATGCTTTCATCATGCTGGAGGGGACCATGAACCTCACAGGGGAGATGCAACCGCTGGTGGAGCAGCTCATGATGATCAAGAGGATACAGGTAGGATTAGACTCCAGTTCTCTCTCTTTTCTCTTTTTCCTGGTCTCGTGCCTTCATCTGATCTCGGACGTCTTTTGCTAAAGCGCATTCCGGCACCATTGTTCATCCTGGAGATCTGGAAAGCTTGCTTCACCGGGCTCATCGAGTCTCCAGAAGGCACAGAGGAGCTCAAATGGACAGCGTTCACCTTCCTCAAGGTTTGTTTTGTTACGTACACAGTGTATTATTCGTATTTTTGCAATTCATATACTGTAGTTATGGTCCTGATAATTGGTTATGATTGATGTTCACAGATTCCTCAGGTTCTTCTAAGGTTAAAGAAGTACCCTCAGGGTGAGAAGGTATGAATGCATCACAATTTTGCATGTTACCACTGGTTTCTTTCTCCTGCTTGTAAGGAACCTTCTCTGGGAGGCTCATGGGTTCTTAAAGACCTGAGTTAGGGGGTGGAGCTTTGCTCTGCAGAAGGTTGTTGATTGGTCAGACACAAGCGTTGCAGAACAATTTAAGTTTTATTCTTTTTTATAACTGGAGACTCCTTTCATAAAATTCATAAAAGCTCAGTTTAACAACATTTTTCAATAAGAAGTTCCCATAGAAATGAAATGATCTTCGAGTAGAATTCAGTACTGGAATTAACTGATTAGAAATCATTAATGGGGAGTTATTAATGAGAATTAATTAGAAAGCTGTTGATTAGAATTCAGTACTCGAATGTATTTGATTTGCATTCAGTGCTGAAATGTAATTCATTAGAATTTAATACTGAAATTGAATTAATTAGAATTCAGTAATAGAATGCAATTGAGTAGGATTCAGTACTCAAATGTATTTCATTAGAATTCAGTATTGGAAGGTTACTGATTAGAATTCATTACTGGGAACTAATTTATTAGAATTCGGTCCCGGAATTGAATTAATTAGAATGCAGAACTTGGAAGTAATTGATTAGAATTCAGTATTGGAATTTAATTTATTCAAATTCAACACTGGGAAGTAATCACTTAGAATTTAGTACTGAATTTATTTGATTAGAATTGTGGTGGTGGGAGGGAGCTGATTTAGAATTCAGTACTGGGAATTAATTTATTAGAATTCAGTACTGGGAATTAAGTGATTTTATAATTCAGTCCTGGAATTGAATTGATTGGAATTCAGTACTGGGAAGTAATTACTTAGACTTTAGTACTGGAATTTAATTGATTAGAATTGTGGTGGTGGGAGGGAGCTGATTTAGATTTCAGTGCTGGAATTTAATTGATTAGAATGCAATACTGAGACAGTACTTGACACTGTGTGTTTTTTTTCCCAGGACTTCACAGAGGAAGTGAACATTGCGTTTGAGTTTCTGCTGAAGCTCACACCCCTGCTGGACAAAGCTGACCAGAGATGCAAGTACGAGAGAACAGATGACATGAAACAATGCTAATTTACAATAGCTTTCTCCAATATTGTCTCACTGGATTTTGTGTGTATGTATGTGTGTGTGTGTGTGTGTGTGTGTGTGTGTAGCTGCGACTGCCTGAATTTGCTGCTTCAGGAGTGTAATAAACTCTGCTTGCTGTCAGAATCCAACATGGCCGCCCTCACCGCCAAACGGTATGTTGTAGGCCTCTTCCTCTCACTTTATTTTGTCACTTCTAAAATTCCTGTTTAATTTCTTGTGTAATTTTAGTGCTGAAGACAGGGAATATGCACCAAAGCTGAAAACGGCGGAGAATGCCAACATCCAGCCGAACCCGGGCCTCATACTACGTGCCGAGCCGACCGTCACCAACATACTGAAGGTCAGTTTCAGTACAGAACACTGACTGGTTTCAGTACAGAACACTGACTGGTTTCAGTACAGAACACTGACTGGTTTCAGTGCAGAACACTGACTGGTTTGGATTTAGTACAGAACACTGACTGGTTAGGTTTCTGTGCAGAACACTGACTGGTTTCAGTGCAGAACACTGACTGGTTTCAGTGCAGAACACTGACTGGTTTCAGTGCAGAACACTGACTGGTTTCAGTACAGAACACTGACTGGTTTCAGTACAGAACACTGACTGGTTTCAGTACAAAACACTGACTGGTTTCAGTACAAAACACTGACTGGTTTCAGTGCAGAACACTGACTGGTTTCAGTACAGAACACTGACTGGTTTCAGTACAGAACACTGACTGGTTTCAGTACAGAACACTGACTGGTTTCAGTGCAGAACACTGACTGGTTTCAGTGCAGAACACTGACTGGTTTCAGTGCAGAACACTGACTGGTTTCAGTGCAGAACACTGACTGGTTTCAGTGCAGAACACTGACTGGTTTCAGTGCAGAACACTGACTGGTTTGGTTTCAGTGCAGAACACTGACTGGTTAGGTTTCAGTGCAGAACACTGACTGGTTTCAGTGCAGAACACTGACTGGTTTGGATTCAGTACAGAACACTGACTGGTTTCAGTAAAGAAACCTGACTGGTTTCAGTACAGACTGGTTAGGTTTCTGTGCAGAACACTGACTGGTTTCAGTACAGAACACTGACTGGTTTGGATTCAGTACAGAACACTGACTGGTTTGGATTCAGTACAGAACACTGACTGGTTTGGATTTAGTACAGAACACTGATTTCAGAACACACATTAATTATAAGTAATTAAAAATTTCGTAGTAAAAATTATTATTATTATTTTTTTAATTCAGTAACAAAGACTAATGAGTTAGAATTAATAAAAAAAAAAAAAAAAAAACCAAAACTGTAAATGGTTAAAATTCAGTACAGAACATTAACAGGTTAGAATTCAGTACAGATCTCTAATTAGTTGGAATTCAGTACTAATGACAAACAGTTACCGGTAGTTGTGAAACCTGGGTACATTCTGTGTGTGTGTGTGTGTGTGTGTGTGTGTGTGTGTGTGTGTGTGTGTGTGTGTGTGTGTGTGTGCACGTGCTCATAGACTGTGGATGCTGATCATTCCAAATCCCCTGAGGGTTTGCTGGGAGTTTTGGGTCACATGCTCTCAGGGAAGAGTTTGGATTTGCTGTTGGCTGCTGCCGCGGCTACGGGAAAACTCAAATCCTTTGCTCGCAAATTCATCAAGTAAGATCAGAACTTTATTAAGTAATTTGTTGTAACATTTAATACTTAAAGTTTAAAAATGAGCCTGATTAATAAGAACACAGTACTGAGGATTTGACGGGTAAAATTCAGTACTGGAACTTTATTAAGTAAAATTCAGTACTAAAGTTTAAAATCTGTATTAGAAATCGACTCTAACCCAAGTCCAAACTACAGACTGAAAAAGTTCCCAAATCTGGCAATTAATTGGTCAGCAATCAGTACTGGTAATTAATTCAAACATTTCAGTTAATGAAATAGAATTCAGTCCTGACAAGTTATGGATTAGAATTCAGTATTGAAAATGAATTGATTACAATTCAGTTATTGTAATTAGGAGATTAGAATTCAGCTTTGGAAATGAATTTAGCACTGGTAATTAATGGATCAGAATTGAGTAGCGGTAATTAATTTAGTACTATCAGTGGATTAGAATTCAGTACTGGTAATTCATTGAAAAGTGTCAGTGAATGTTTTTGAATTCTGCACTGGCAATCAATTAGAATTCACTACTGACAATTAAATGAAAGGTGTCAGTGAATGGATTAGAATTCAGTGCTGTCAGTTAATGGATTTAATTTCAGCACTGGCAATTAATAAATCAGAATTCAGTACTGTAATTAGATTAGATTTAAGTACTGTAATTAGTAGATTAGAATTTAGTACTGGCAATTGATAAATTATAATTCAGTACTGTAAGTAGTAGATTAGAATTCAGTACTGTCATTTCATAAATTAGAATTTAGTACTGTAATTAGATTAGATTTAAGTACTGTAATTAGTAGATTAGAATTCAATACTGGCAATTGCTAAATTATAATTCAATACTGTAAGTAGTTGATTAGAATTCAGTACTGGTAATTGATAAATTAGAATTCAGTAGTATAATAAGTAGATTAGAATTCAGTAGTATAATAAGTAGATTAGAATTCAGTAGTGTAATAACTAGATTAGAATTCAGTAGTATAATAACTAGATTAGAATTCAGTAGTGTAATAACTAGATTAGAATTCAGTAGTGTAATAACTAGATTAGAATTCAGTGGTGTAATAACTAGATTAGAATTCAGTACTGTAAGTAGTAGATTAGACTTCAGTACTGGCAATTAATTGGTCAGAATGATAATAAATGTATTTTTGATTAATGGATAAGAATTTAGCACTGGGAATAAATCCTCAGCTAATCAATAACAATGGGAGATTTTATTAATTCATTAATTAGTTTATATATAAAATCAGATAATGCAATTTTGTGTTTTTTCTGCTCTTTTGCAGATTAAATGAGTTTCCGAAGCAGATCAGTGGTGAAGGATGTAAGTGATTAGCATCTCTCTCTCTCTCTCTCTCTCTCTCTCTCTCTCTCTCTCTCTCTCTCCCTGTTCGGTCACATTTACATTTGGCAAATGCCGATTCACATTTATCTCATGTATACATTTGAGAACCCTACTTATCAGAAGTCCAACATCTTAACCACATCACCTACCACTCCCCCCCACTTCCTGCACCCCCACCCAACTTCTTCCACCTCATCGTGGAATCTTATTCGATAACCATCATCTCCTTTGTGTTCTTTTTTCCCTTTCTGCAGCAAAATCTGCTTCAGTGAGAGCTCTGCTCTTTGACATCTCCTTCCTCATGCTGTGTCATGTGGTCCAGACATATGGCTCTGAGGTCAGCACGCACACACACACACACACACACACACACACGCACACACTATTTGATTCTGTATTAAACATGTATTGTGTACACTTTAGTACAAAACAATAATTGGTAAGAAGTCAGAAGACAAAACGAATTGTGTAGAAATTGCTAAGGGTTCAGTAGCGAACAAATTATTTCAAATGTAAACTGAAGGCTGATTGGTTCGAGGTCAGAACACAAAGTTAGTGTTTAGAATTCAGTACAGAAAATAAGTCGTTTTCTTTCCAATTCAGTAAAGAAAAGTTTTTTTTTTTATTTCATTTTCTCGTCATTTTTGTTTAGAATTCAGTATTGAATAGAGTTTAGATTTCATTTAAAACGAATCATTTAGAAATTTAAATAAAAAAAAAATGTATACAGTAATCCCGCGATAAACAGACCCCACCCCCCCCAAAAAATGCACATTTCATGTTTACGGTACTGTACTGTATTAACATCTGACTTCATTTTATAATAAATAATTACATTTTTATGAATAAATTTCATTATTTCAACATCAAACTCCGTAAAAACAATTCCCTATATATCTTTTCTGAACCAAAAATGGCTCGTTTAGGATTTCGTGCTGAATTCGGTCACGTTATTTGATTTATTTATTTATTCAAAACGCGAGAATTTCATCGCTTTTAATTCTTTATTTGTTTTTGTACTGTGTGTGAGAGAATAAACAGGGGGTGTTTATAGCTGCTGTAAAATAAACGTTACCGTTTACGGCGTATTTTCCGAACGCTGTCCGCATCACGTGACCCTGACGAGCTCGTGTACAGCTTTATTTCTTTTTTACATTTTTTAATTGATTGATTTATGTTCAATGATCCGATGTTGACTCTCCAACGCTCGAGGTCAGCACGAGTCGAAGTGCCGATGACGGTGAAATCGTACAGCGCGCTTCCGTGGGTGATGAAAGGAAACAAAGGATTAAATTAGTTTTTTTTTTTCCCCTCGCATGAGGAAGTGTGAAATCCGGTGCTGTGAAAACGCTCCCTTTGGTCAGAAGCGGCCAGATTTGACATCCTGATACAGCACAGCATTGACACCTCCCGAAGATTTCGCTTCTGAATTAAAAACAAGAAGGAAAAGTAATGAGTCAGACAGGAAGTGGATTTTTTTTGTTAAGGAAACTCTGTACTTTTTTTTGGGTCTGTAGGAGAAAGTAAGAGATTCTTTCGATGACTTTGACTTCATGACCCCTACGTCAGCTGTAACACCTCTAAACGCTACGTAGGCAGATCAGAGCTCAGATAATTTTACACGGAACGCTTTGATGTTTTGCGTGCACTTTTGATTCCTGGATAAATCTGTGTGTAATGAATTTCTAAAAAAATTGGCGAATTTATTTTATTTATTTTTTTTATTAGATTTTTTTTGTAACGATGCCGTGACGTGCGACAACGTCAATAAAAGAAACGCGGACGCAGCAAAAAATGTATTCTTTTCATCCAATCGGCCGCTCCGACGATTAATATCAATTTTCCAAAAAAAAATTTAAATTACAAAAATACAAATTCTAAAAAGGCTTCATTTCAATTTACATTCAAATTTTGAATAATGAATAAATTATTTTTAATTGTTAATAAATCTATCTAAAGAAAAGGTTATAAAAAAGTTGACTGTCCACCCATTAATAATAATGCATTATTATTTAAATTAATTAAATTATTAATATTTAAAAAGATATATTTTTTAATGTCACCTCTCTTTATTGAAATTTTTTTTTTAAAATAAAAATTTAATAAATATCTTTCCTCTAAGTACTAAGGACAGGATTTATTCTCTGCATGTTATTATTATTATTATTATTATTATTATTATTATTATTGTTGTTGTTGTTTTCTTAATTAGCGTATTATTAATTTAAATATTTTTGTGCAATATATATATATATATATACGTTTTTGTAAGTATTTCTTTTTTATATTTCTTAGTGTTATATTGTAGAATTATGTAATTAAAAGATTAATAATCAGTATAGTAATCGTTTTATACATTATAACTGTAATAATAATTTATATATCAAATATTATTTAGATTTTTTTTTGTTGTTTGTTTTTTTACTTTTTCACTTGTATTTTTATTGGTTTAAATTTTTTAGTGTGATATCAATATTTGATGGTATTACATTGTTTTAATGTTTATTATATATTTAATCATTAATATTAACAGACACCCTGGAAGCCCCGCCCACTTTTTTTGTTTTAGCTCAGTAATGAAAAGTGCATCATTGTTCAATTCCTTTTAGTCTTTATTTATTTTTACCTTTTAATGATGTACTTTTTTTTATTGATTGATTTCTCGTCTTCTTGTAGGTCATCCTGTCGGAACCGAGCCAATCAGGCGAGACCCCGTTCTTCGAGACATGGCTGCAGATGTGCATGCCTGAGGAAGGGAAGATCCTGAATCCGGACCACCCCTGCTTCAGACCTGAACCGGGGAAGGTGGAGAGTCTGGTGGCGTTACTCAACACCTCCTCCGAGATGAAGCTGGTGTAAGTACAGGCACTGAGACCTCCAGTCTCCAGTGACCACCAGAAGAACGTGTCCTTCTTACTTCCCATGTTTTTTTTTTTTTTTATTGTCATTTTTTGCTAATTCCATTTGTTTGCTATATTCTTCTACTCCACCCACTTATTTGTCTGTTTCTGTTACTTCCTCGTTATTTATTGCTTGTTTGTGAGTAATTTTGTTATTCTCTATTCCTTTTGTTTATTTGTTTGTAAATAATTTTTTTTGTTCTTGCCCGCTTGTTTGTGTAATTTTTTTCCTTTTATTTTCTTTGTTTGTGAGTCATGTGTGTTATTTATTTGTTTGTAGGCAATTATTTAGTTCCTTTTTGTTTTTCATGTTTGTTTGTAGGCAATTATTTTGTTCCTTTTTGTTTGTTTGTTTGTTTGTGAGTCATGTGTGTTATTTATTTGTTTGAAGGCAATTATTTTGTTTTGTTTGTAGGCAATTATTTTGTTCCTTTTTGTTTGTTTGTTTGTGAGTCATGTGTGTTACTTATTTATTTGTTTGTAGGCAATTATTTTGTTCCTTTTTGTTTGTTTGTTTGTTTGTCAGCAATTATTTTGTTCCTTTTTGTTTTATTGTCATGTGTGTTTATTAGTCATGTGTGTTACTTATTTGTTTGTTTGAAGGCCAATTATGTTTGTAGGCAATTCTTTAGTTCCTTTTTGTTTGTGTTTGTTTGTATGTTTGAGTCATGTGTGTTCTCATTTATTTGGTTTTAGGCCATCTTTTTTTTTTGGTTTTTGGTGCTCCTTTTTGTTTGTGTGTCCTTTTTTTACTTTTTGTTCGTTCATTTTTCATTATAGTTCAATGTTGTTGGTCAATCGTTTTTAATTTTTTTATTTTATCCCCTTTGTTTGTAATAATTTAAAACTCAAAGCACTCATTGTTAGGTATGTGACTCGATTAATTGTATGTTTGTTTAATATTATTGGTTATTTATTTTGCATGTCATGTTTGTTAGTTTCCCTTTTGTTTGTTTGTTTGTGTTAGATTTTATTTTAACCATACAGAAAACAAAAAGCCATTATTTGGCCACGCAGCTACAGTCTGGCAGCAGAAGCCCCCCACGCTTTGATGTTTGGTTTTGTTTTGTCTGTGTCTGACTGTAATCGCTTCGTCTTCTTTGAAATGGATGAATGTATTTGAAGCTGCATGAATCAGCAGTGGTGCACAAGTGCAGTCGCAGCTACAGGAGCTTTTGATGGGAGGAAGTGCTGCAACATATTTGCGGTTTTGGACGGATCTAAGCACTGGTCCAAAAAAAAAAAAAACCTTCAAACTTCTCAGAACAAACTCTTTATAGTGACTTCAAATCAAACGAATGAACAAAATATGTGTCATTGATGTTTTGTGATGTGACTGTGATGATTGAGATCTGATGGAGGTCTAAATGAGGTCTGATAGAGACTGATGATTGGAAATCCAATGGATGTGTTGGAGGTCTAATAGAGTTGTGTTGGACATCTGATGGATGTGTGTTGGGTGTCTGATGGAGGTCTGATGGATGTCTGATGAAGGTTTAATGGATCAGATGTTGGACATCTGATTTAGGTGTGTTCAGGGTCTGGTGCATGTCTGATGGATATGTGTTGAACATTAATGGTTGTGTGTTAGAGGTCGAATGGAGTTGTGTTGGACATCTAATAGTTGTGTGGTGGAGGTCTGATGGAGGTGTGATGCATGTGTGATGGAAGTTTAA
Source organism: Silurus meridionalis (assembly GCF_014805685.1). Taxonomy (NCBI): domain Eukaryota; kingdom Metazoa; phylum Chordata; class Actinopteri; order Siluriformes; family Siluridae; genus Silurus; species Silurus meridionalis. The sequence goes on along the minus strand of NC_060890.1, from coordinate 1,595,683 downwards.
TGGATCAGATGTTGGACATCTGATTTAGATGTGTTCAGGGTCTGGTGGAGATATGATGGGTATGTGTTGAACATTAATGGATGTGTGTTGGAGGTCTGATGAAGGTGTGATGGAGGTCTAATGGATTAGATGATGGACATCTGATTTAGGTGTGTTCGGGGACTGGTGCAGATATGATGGCTATGTGTTGAACATTAATGGATGTGTGCTGCATATATGATGGAGGTTTGATGTATCTTTGTTGCACATCTAATGGACATGTGTTTAGGTCTGATGGATATGTAACTGAGATGTGTTGGGCATCTGTTGGAGGTCTGATGTATACGTGACGGAGAACTGATGGTCTAATGGAGGTCTGATGCATGTGCGGTGGAGAGCTGATGGATGTGGTGTTGGTATTTGATTAAGGTTTGATGCATGTCTCATGTCTCGCACGTCAGTTGTGGCAAAAATGATCAGACTGCACTTCTAACCTGATCTGATCTGCATGAGGTGATGGCTATTCATTCATGAACGAGTACGAGTGACTGAAGAGAAGAGTGATGTAATCTTCTTTGACACACAGATGTTAGACTACATAATGAAACTGCCATGTCATGCAAAATCCCTACATCAAGGAAGTTTCATAATTATGTAGCATTTTCTCACATTTTCTTTTGCTAAATTTTGTTTTTCTCATTTGTTGTTTTGGGTTGCCTTTATTCTTTTTTCTTTTTTATGTTTGTTTGATGTAGATCTTTTTGTTTTCTGTTTTGTGTGTTGTGGGCCATTTCTTTATTTCCTGTTGGTTGCGGGTCATTTTATGACTTTTATTCTTTTGCTTATTTGCATTTTCCTTGTTTGTTGTTTGTTTTGGGTCGCTTTTATTCTTTTCACTTTTTCAGTTTGGTCTGGGTTGTTTTATTACTTTTCATTTGTATGTTTGTTGTGGGATTATTTTTTGTTGGCCGTTTTGTTTGTTATAGGTTAATTTTGTAGCTTGTTTTGTTTGTTGTGGGATTATTTTTTGTTGGCTGTTTTGTTTGTTGTGGGTTATTTATTGTTTCCGGTTTTGTTTGTTGTCTGGAATTTTTTTTAATTATTAAATAACATTGGCTTACGAGTTACCTAGTTTTCTCTCTCTTTTTTCTTTTTCTCTTTCTCAGTCAGATGAAGTGGCATGAGATCTGCCTGAGTACGCCGGCAGCCATCTTGGAGGTGTTGAACGCCTGGGAGAACGGAGTGCTGTCTGTGGAAGCTGTGCAGGTTAAATTCCAATATATTGATAGAAGTTATCAACCTCTGTGTGGTGATTTTATGGTAAAATAATATTAGCTCTAATACATTTAATGTTTCTAGTGGGTGATTTGTAAAAGCTGCTTGTGTAGACGAGGAATCTAAACTTTCTGACCAATCAGAATCCAGAATTCTGGGAAGATGTTAGTAAAGTCAGGTATTGATGAAGGCGAGGATGTTCCTGGGGTGCAGTCATCGTTCCAATTCATCCCAAAGATGTTCAATAAGGTTAAGCTCTATAGCAGGAGATCCTCCACTCCAACCCACCAGATCTTAAAGGAGTGGGTTTTGTGCAACTTGTGATGCTGGAACAGGTTCGGATCTCGTAGTTCCCCATTTGGGGAAGAACCGCATACGGCTGGAAAAGTCCCAGGAGTCCCAACCACAAGCCATCAGACTTCTCAATGCATTTATTTATGGCATCTGGCAGATGCCCTTTTCCAGAGCGACGTACATTTAATGCATTTGTACAACTGAGCAGCAATGGGGTTAAGGGCCTTGCTCAGGGGCCCAGGAGTGGCAGATTGATGTGGCTTGGATTTGAACTCACGACCTTTAGATTGAAAAAATCCAATGACTTGACCACTAAGCTACCACCTCCCCAGTTGTTTATAAGCAGCGCATTTCACACCTGAACTTCCAAGCCACTGGAACTGACAAGAGTGTAAAGAATAGTGATCTATGAATCTTTTTTCTTTTTCTTTCTCTCTCTCTCTCTCTCTCTCTCTCTCTCTCTTTGAGCAGAAGATCACCGATAACATAAAAGGGAAAGTGTGCAGTATGGCCATATGCGCCGTGGCCTGGCTCGTGGCTCACGTGCGAATGTTAGGATTGGACGAACGAGAGAAACCGCAGACCATGATCCGTCAGCTAATGGTGCCTCTGTATGGAGAGAACACGCTTCAGTTTTACAACGAACGGTATTTCACTTGAAACGCCCCCACCCACCCCCTTTAAGCCTTGCCTTCTTCCAGATGCCGATGGATAATTTAAATTCTCTGTCTCTCTTTCTCAGCGTGGTGATCATGAGCTCGATCCTGGAGCACATGTGCGCCGACGTCTTCCAGCAGACGGGCCAGTGCCTGCGCTCGTTGGTGGAGCCTCAGGAGCCGCTGCCGTACCGCTGCCTCCTGCCCCTGCGCCAACCCATCAGCCAGGCGCTCAGCTCCAACTTCCGCACAGCGCTGGACAAAGGCTGGGTCGACTCCAGCACGCTGCACCTCCTGGAGAACCTGTTGCACATCGGCGGTGCCTTCTGGTTTACAAACAACCTTGTCAAGGTCTGTATATGTGTGAGTGGGTGTGTATATATATATGAGGTGTGTTAGAGCAGAGTTAAAGCATTAAGGCTTGGGCATGGGTATTATTTTCAAACCCAGTTCTGTTAAGGAACCCCAGAAGAACTCATTGAGGACACGAAGATGTAGAGCCGGAATATAGAATGTTCATCAGTTTTTCAATTGTGGCCAAAGTTTGAATTGTTCTTCCTTCTGAGAGTTTGCTGCCCCAGCCACGAGGATGAGACTTGCTCTAGCGTACCAGCTCAGCAACAGTAAAGTTCTACTGTATGCTTCTGGCTATGAGTCTAGAGATCAAATGCAATCGTGTGCCTTCAATTTTGCACTAGGAGTTGGGAGAAGAACCACATCTGGGTGGAAAAATCAGCAATACTTTTGCCTCTATGACAGTATAAAGATTCTAATCAAAAATGGTACCTGGTTCGAATTCTGCCCTCCAGGAGCTGCTGAAGGAGACACGTAAGGAGTGGGCGCTCCGTGTGGTCGAGCTCCTCTACAGCATCTTCTGCTTGGACCTGCAGCAAATCACGCTCACACTGATCGGCCACATCGTGCCCAATCTGCTTACTGATCCCGCCCACTGGCACAGTTTAGCAGATCCGCCCGGCCGAGCCCTTGCCAAGTAAGTCCCCACTTATCGATCGGCTCTTTCTCAACGTTTTCAACCCCTTAGGTGATAGAGACATGGGGCAGGGACCCCGGATCCCCTGTGTCAAACATAACCGCTGATATTAATAGGCTGCAGGCCCCCTAGGGGTTGCGGATGCCTGTTTGAAGACCCGTGTCCTAGTTTTTGCAGACAATATCGTCCCAGTGTTTCTCAGAGCTGGAATTTATTTTATTTATTTATTTTTTTTTTATAAACATAGATACCATTTATTAAATTTTTTTTCTTTGTAAATGAAACTTGAACCAAAAAAGTTTGCCATTTCTGAACAGGTTTAAAATTAAAACCTATTTAGCAACCAACTCTCACTATGGTTTTCCTCTCTGCTTCCTCTTCTCTATTTTTTCTTCGTTTCATTCATTTTTTTTTTCTTTTCTTGCCTTAGTCAGACATCTCAGTCTTTTGTTCTTGCGAGACAAGTTGTCATGTTAGTAAAAAAATAAATCGATTAGGAAGTCTTCAGCGAAACTTTCACTAGATGTTTGGTAGAATTAGCTGTTACACTACCTGGAGTAAAGATTGTGAAATTCTGAAAATAAGATTGGTGTGGTAAGATAAGATTTTCCACTTCAACCCATATAACACACATTCTCATGAAACTGGCTTTGGGTTTGGGTCTTCTAGTTCAAGTAAAGGAAAAAAAGTTTGCGGATACCTCAACATAAGATTCCATATTTAGTCCTCATTTTTCTTATAATAACCTCTTTTCTGGGAAGATGTTCCACAAGATTTTTTGGAGATTTGAGCTCATATAGTGACAAGGGTGTTAGTAAAGTCAGGTTCTGATGAAGGTGAGAAGGTGATAAGGCCTGGGGTGCAAAATGTCATGATATCACATACAAAAACGTCTTATACATCTCCAACTTTGTGCTAGCAGCTTGAAGAAGAACTACATATGACTGTAAAAGTCAGGTGTCTCAATACGTTTTTCTCGATATGGTGTATTTTCTGACCACTTTCATCAGTCATGTCTCGGCGCTGAGCACAAAGCATGCTTAAAAAAAAAGGCAATAAATGTGGAATGTGATTTATTATATTATATATCAAGGGTGTAGATTTTACGGTTAGGGGGCGCTTACTTTTAGCCATACAGTGTATGTATATAAGGATGTTAAATGTCACTTTGCTATTTATATACAGATATATTTTTAATAAAGTGGATGTAAGTAGGCTTTCTTGCTTGTTTGGAAAATTTCTCCTGCCTGGCTCGCCAGACTTTACTATGCTGTTCTACACACATAGTACAAGTAAATAGATGATTATAGATTTTATTATTTTATTTATTTATTTTTAGGCTGTCGGTATGGTGTGCTCTCAGCTCCTTCTCGTCTCACCATAAAATCCACGCATTGGGTCGGCAGCGCAAGAGACAGCGAGAGGACATTGAGGTTTTCCCCCCCAAAAAATGCACTTGTGCTACTTTGATACTTGCCATAAGATAAACTTATTTTTTTGTCCACATATACTTTGCCTTTAGTCTATAATCTGATTGGTTTGTAGGACTACAGCAGCCTGTTCCCATTGGATGACACGCAGCCATCCAAGCTGATGCGTCTGCTGAGCTCGAACGAGGACGAACCCGCCGTGTTGAGCAGTCCAGGTAAGTCAGACTTGTGATGAATTCCTGGTTCATGGGTCTTATGGGTTTTTGAAACCCCCTTCCTGGCTGGCTCACCATTTTTTAAAATATGAAAGAAAAAAACATTTGGTCTATTTTTTTCAATAGGTTTAGCATTAGCAGTACTTAATATCCTTGTGGTAACTAAATCATTGTTAACAATATCGCTAATATTTAGCGAATCCAAAAGAATTCAGGATTGTATTTGAAAGTCAGTAACCATTTTCCATTTGTTCTGTTTTCCCTTCAATCTTTCTCAATATTTTCTGTAGGTGACCGCACCATGAGCAGCTCACTGTCTGCCTCACAGCTTCATACAGTCAATATGAGAGAACCACTCAACCGTGTGCTAGGTCAGTGTGTGTGTGTGTGTGTGTGTGTGTGTGTGTGTGTGTGTGTGTGTGTGTGTGTGTGTGTGTGTGTGTGTGTGTGTGTGTGTGTTCTTGCTAATGTGCAGTGCGTAGCTGGGATAATGTTGTCTAGATTTTAGCCCTCCTGTACTTTACTGCATATAAATATCATATATAATAATAATAATAATAATGAACCTTTTAATTTTTTCTCCCCTAATTATTTTAATTGATTTTATTGTTTTTTAATATTGCTGCCTAATAGTTAAGCTTTTTAAATTGAATTATGTTTTTTTTTTCACACTTTTTTCAATTTGGTTGGCTTTACTGAATACTAAATTAATATGTGAATATTAATATATGAATGTATTTTTAGTCTTGTGGCCTGATTGTAGCATTTTGGCTGTTTGTAGTTTAATGATGGAACTAATAAATTTTTTTTTCCCACTCCATAGCAAATCTGTTCTTGCTCATCTCATCCATCCTGAGCTCTAAAACCGCCGGTCCTCACACACAGTTTGTGCAGAGTTTTATCGAGGAGTGTGTAGAGTGTTCAGAGCAGGGCAGCCGGGGGAGCATCCTGCAGTTCATGCCGTTTACTATGGTAAGACACACACACACACACACACACACACACACACACACACACACACACACACACACACACATTTATTCTTTTGTGAAAAACATACAACAATTTAAAATGTCCTTATCATGTTAGACTGTCAGAGGTCCTCACAAAGATATGAGGTCAGGGGTCCTCACAAAGTCTTGGTAATGTCCTAGGTTTTATTATGGATATTATAATGCCAGAGGTCCTCTCAAAGATATTTTGCGGTCAGAGGTCATCACAAAGCTATTTACATGCCAAAGGTACTCACAAAGCCTTGGTAATGTCAGTCCAGAGCATTAACCACTGGACCACCAGTGCCCACAAAATTGTTTTTCTATTATTAGCTTTTATAATAACTCGCTGACCAAATATATTTACCACAGGGACCTGGAGTAATGTAAGGTCCTCATGAACTTAGAACAAAGTGTGTGTGGGTGTGTGTGTGTGTGTGTTTGTGTTCACTTGTTTTAACAGGTTTCTGAGCTGGTCAAGCTGCACGCTCTCGCCAAACCCAAAGTTGTTCTGTCCATCACAGACCTGACGCTCCCGCTGGGCCGAAGAGTAGCCGCCAAAGCGATTGCTGCTTTGTAACACACACACACACACACACACACACACACACACACACACACACACACATGAGTAATGGAATCTGACTTCCAGTAAAGTTTTTCTCTCACCAGCTTCATTGTTACTCATTACATGACACCCTCACTTCTTAGTCTTCTAAAGAATAATCATGTCATTCGATTGCATGCTACTTTCCCCAAACACCATAAAAAAAAAAAAATGTTTTGTATATAGAACTTTTTTATACTCAATAAACTGATTTAATAACTTTATTAACATGATTTATTTTATTGTGTATTTGCGGGTAAATAAAAATTTCCCACTTTCCATCTGTAATAAATCCTCCGAGTTCAAGGTCAAAATGAAAACTTTAGATCTACTCAGCGTTTCAGAATGTTTTAAATATGAACAATCAAGATTAGGGCTCTGAATATGAACACATGAAGGAAAAAAAACTCTAATTGCACCAAAAATTGGTGAATGAAATAAAACTTTAAATAAAAATTTTTTTTTGTTAAAATACAAAAAATATATATTTTAATTTTCTTTAAAAAAAAAAAAAAACCACGTCGTTAGCAGTGTTCACAATGATTCCACAGAAAAGTTTGTGTGAAATGTGTGAAACCAGAATTATAACATGGAAACCACACTAATGCTGATGCTGCCGGATGAATTTGCACACGATGCAAAAAAGAAAAAGAAAAACGCTGCTGCTTTTAATAAGCCGTATGTACAATTATCATGCCTACGCGAACCGAAACCGGGGGCAGCTCGTTGATGATATTAACTTTACCGAATTCCATTGGATTTCTTGCACCTGTACGCTGTAGCTGCCATCAGTTAGTTAATCGATTCTAAGCTCCACCCCCCAAACCCTTCATTCTCCTTTGGAATGCAGCAGCATGAACATTTTTTACCTTTACTTAAACTAGGAGGCTCAAAAGTTGTTCCAGTATGATGATACCCCAATGCACAAATCCTGCTCCTTGAAGATTTGCGTTACATGGGTTGGAGTGGAAGATCTCCTGACAGCAGATCTTCACGGAGATGTCGGGTCCAAGTAAAAAATTTAATCCGTCAAATGTGTTCCTCCACCTTTTTTTGGAACAACCACCAAAATTCAGGTCCTTATTTTTTTGTATGTCTACAATCATGACAAGCACTTTGGCTACGTAACGAAGACTGGGGTCACTTAACTCAAGTTCAGACTCGGCTGAAGGTCGATGTAGGGAGAATTCCTCTAAGAAAAGATTGTTACATAACAACTGCCGCGGCGCAATTTAGGAGGGAAGTAGCTTTCAAAATGTTTCTAGGTTCGGTGTCGCAACCAAGCGCCCGAGTCATCAGTCAGGTGGTCATGTGGTCGTCATGCTAATTGGTCAGAATGTTCAATCCAGCAGGTTTATTTCTGCACATACTTGTTAATCACAATGCGGTCAGATTTGCCTCCACGAGGAGGAGTGATGATTTATGATTTAACACTTTGTGAAATATGACGTCTTGAATTTTTCCTTCACTTGGAGTGTTGGAGTGGAAGATCTACTATAGAGCTCTTAACCCTATTAAACACCTCAGAAACCTCCTAAAACACTTGTGGCTGAATAGATCTTCACAAAAATCTTCCCAGAATAATGAAGGTTTATATAGCGGGGGACCTCAATGGGGAACGGTTCATAAAAGGAGCACGTAGCAATCTTATGGTCGGGTGTCCGCAAACTTTTGATATAGATACATTTTAGATTCAAGAGGAAAGAAATCAAGCAAATACAGAATTTTTTGATAAAAATTTAAAATAATTCCTTTAAAAAAGTGAAAATAAGATTTAAAAAAAGGAATTAAATCAATCAAATAAAAATCTGAATTCAAAAAAGAAAATGAAAGTGCGGAAGCGTTTTTTTTGCCGCTCCACCTTTAAGAAAACGGCCACTGTTTCCAAAAACAGGGATTTCCCAAATGACGATCGGGCGAGTGTCAAATCAAGACGTATACAGTGATTTAATAATAAATCCGGGGATGCGGATGATAAAAATGTCACAAGACCTGCGGAGATGCCGATAAACTTCCATGAAATCGAGCCGAATAAAGTTTCCTAGAAACAAAAAAAAGGAGCAAAAAAAAATAGAGAAGTAACAGAAGATTTTGATGTTTGAACTTTAGTCTGAGAGAAAGTCAAAAGCAGCATGCTTTTTAAAAACATTTTATTAGATTTTAATTGAATGTAACTTTCAAAAATGATATGACAAGAATTTTTTTTTTTTTAATGTTTAAGAAAAAATTATTTTTTTAAATATATAATTTTTACTAAAAGGCCATGCATTATAAAAAAAATTAATTTCTTTTTTTTTCTTTCTCGTTTTCCCATAACCGCGAATGAATTTTCTTGCGATCTCGACATAAGCGTTTCTCGATTTCTCAATTGCGTTAGCTGGCAATCGGCGACGGAGCTTTTTTCAGTTTGAACGAGTCCCTGATCAAAGTAAAAGCGTATCGCGTTAATCCGTGATTCTGCCTACACAGAAAAAGACGTGATTACGTGAAAACGTGAAGAGATGGCGCCGGTGAGGTCGGCTGCTCCGGCTATACTTGTTAATTCATGCATGTATATACATCCACATACCTTTTTGCTAGCGTGTGTATATATACAAATATATTATATATATTTTATGCAGATTATATTTTAATATACTTTTATACTTATTTATTTTTGTTAATTTACTCATATATATTTTTTAGCACTTCTAATTTAATTTTTCAATGAAATAATGAATTTGGAATCATTTCTATGTATTCGTTTTACTTTTTTTTTAATTTGCAGATCGAATGTTATTCTAAAGAACGTCCGTGTTAAAATAGCAAACGTTTAAAACAAATTGAAAATATATTGAAGAAAATTATGTTCAAATATCGTTTCTTGAATTTTTATGACTATTCCAACATATCAATAAAGTAAAATAGAAATATACCAAAACCGTTACGAAGCATTTGAGAGAACAAGGAAATGATATGAAACTTTTGTTTTTTTCCTCCAAATTTATTGAAACTTTTGTTCGTTAAATAAAAAAAAGTAGTCATTTTTCAAAACGGAAAACATTTCAATTATTATATAAAATACAATCAATGAACAAATGGTGAAATATCATCTGTTGCCAAAAATTGCTTCCAATAAATAGTTCTTAAAACAGTTTTTACATTATACATAGAGGTATAAATAGAATAAGTGGCATCAGACAAAAACATTTTAAATACGAGCAAATAAATAAGTGTATATATATTTTGTAAGCACAGAAAAATGACATTTAAATACTGATATAAAAAAATTGTACTGATAAAATACATTCATCCCAAAAAAAAATTTTAATCTAATATAGATAAAGTCGCTTGAATCAGTGATGATTAAAACTCATCATCACATGGTAAGTCACAAGGGTTAAATCGAGATCAAATGACCATGAGCTCATAAATCCTCCAATAGACGATGGGTGTGGGATTAAATAAATAAGCAAATAAATAAATATTTGGATTGTATTTCATGTAAAATGTTTGCTTTCAACCATAATAAAATCATGTAAACAAACAGTGGCCAGGCACAGTCCAAAAAAATCACTCATCCCGAACACTTCCAGGAGAGTTTTAGGAATCCTGAAGCTCTTGTTCTACTGAAGTAATGATCATGCCCTGGAGGCTGCGGCTGACGTCCTTGGCGAACTCTCTCAGCTGGATAATGGTCAGATGTGCTGCCACTTGGGACATGTAACCGTTTTCAAGTTTAGGAGCTAAATCCTCCCGCAGCTGGCTTTCGGAAACCTTCTCGGGTCCAATCGATGCCTTGATCAAATGCTGCATCTGGACAATTGGACAAAAAAAATTTGAGAAAAGGTTCACGGCGAGAAAAAAACAAAAAGCCCACGGATTTATGACGGGGCGATTTATTACGACCTTACCTTGTGGACGTGCAGTACCGTGTCCCGCAGGTCGTACAGGATTCCGCTTAGCTTCTTGGATTTAAAGTGTACCTGCTCTGTGATCACCTTCAGGAGAAACTTGTGCAGCTTCAGACCCTCGGCAATGCGACCCAAGGAGGTGTCCTGGAGATATCGTAGTGAGGGAAGACCCAAAGAGAGTTATTCACTTGCCCCATGATTTGGTACACTCTTCTGTTTAATCAGGATTGCAAGCATTTCTAGAAAACTTCACCTTAAACAGTTTTGGAGTCGAGTAGAAACAGAACGTACCAGTGTGAAGTCGTCCGAAATGGGTTGAAGAGGACTCGGTTGGGGTAAACCCAGGGACTCCTTGAGGAACTGCAGTTCGCTCAAATCGCTCTCGTTTAGAGACAGCGTCTGTTAAAAAAAAAAAAAAAAAAGGAAGGGAGGTTATTTTTAAATCATGTTCAGGATGTAGGGTCGCGAATTGTGCAAGTGTCAGCGCATGCTGAAAAAGCCCCTGCAAATGCAGCAGACAAAAATCTATCCTGCCGCATCTTACCATAGTGTGGATCAGGGATTTGTGCACGGCGGGGATTTCACCGAGGATCTTCGTGATCAAACTGAAGGCGCCCTCGGCAGCGTCCTGGAACTCGGAGCCTCTCGTGACCTCCATGTCAAGCGTGTGTTGAGGCTGCGGTACGGGCAGAGGAAGAACGACTCCTCCGAAAGCGCTCAGAGCAAGACACAAACCTGCAGAGGAAAGAGAACTTGGATTTGAATCGGATTCTTGAGCTGCAACATGATCACTGGAGCTAGCGCATGGCAACACGGTAGGAGTGGCTGAAAATACACAAGCCGTGGATATACGATCCGAGAGACTGAGGTCTTCAGAACCACGTGGAGGATCCAGAGACAGAGGCAAAATCTTGCAGACTACAAACTACTTTTTCACCACAAACAGAGGGCTGCTTTGCATTACCGAAACATTCACTCACAGATCCTGAGGTAAAATGTATAAGTACTCACCAAAATAGGCATACATATCGATTCTCTGCTTGTTAGACACTTTCAGTCAGTAATACTGGCCATCTAAAGCTTGCAAACCTGTATAAGTAGGCATCCCTTCCATGACGTCATAGGAAAATTTTATCATGTTTCTCCTTTTTCCTTTTCCTTTTTCTTAGTGATCACTACTTCGGAATATAAATTGAAACTTACCTTCTACTTATGTTTCTTCAACTTTCTTCTCGAAACATTTGCTTTCTTTAAACATCACCTTCAAACAGTTACCCTTATTGATGTTATAACACCTTGCCCGAGCGATGATCTGATAACTGAGTCAAAATTATTTGTGGTTTAAAAACAAAATTGTGAAATCAGATTCGGTGTTTTAGACTAGGTAGATGTAATGCCATGTAACCGATAAAAAATAATAATTAAATATTTTCTGGGGAAAAAGAAGCAAGATTTTTTTTTAATGAACATAGGGGTTTAAATCCAAGCTACTATGATTGGGTTCTTCTAAACCAGGTCCTGGGACCATGTTTGGGTCCTTCTAAGCCGGGTCTTGGTACCATGATGGGGTCCTTCTAAATCGGGTCCTGGTACCATGATGGGGTCCTTCTTAACTGGGTCCTGGTACAATGATTGGGTCCTTCTAAACTGGGTCCTGGTACAATGATTGGGTCCTTCTAAACTGGGTCCTGGTATGATGATTGGGTCCTTCTTAACCGAGTCCTGGTACAATGATTGGTTCCTTCTAAACTGGGTCCTGGTACAATGATTGGGTCCTTCTAAACCGGGTCCTGGTACAATATTAGGTCCTTATAAACTGGGTCCTGGTAAAATGATTGGGTCCTTATAAACTGGGTCCTGGAACAATGATTGGGTCCTTTTAAAACGGGTCCTGGTACCATGACGGGGTCCTTCTAAACCGGGTCCTGGTACCATGATGGGGTCCTTCTAAACCAGGTCCTGGTACCATGATGGGGTCCTTCTAAACCGGGTCCTGGTACCATGATTGGGTCCTTCTAAACTGGGTCCTGGTATATTGATGGGGTCCTTCTAAACCGGGTCCTGGTACCATGACCATTTACTACTTGCTTTTATCACTTTTGATTATTTACTTTTTACCTGTAAGTCGTTACCTGAATGAGCATGTTAATGCCCCCCACAAACCCTGCACAAATCGCTATACAACAGCAGCTAATTGAATATAATTTGTTTCGCAAGATATTCCCAGGATAAATCTTAATCTTGGCTTTAATGTGACCCCAAAAAAACAGCACTGCACACTACATCCACATAGTGTATATATATATATATATATATATATATATATATATATATATATATATATATATATATATATATTTCTATTTCTATTTCTATTTCTATTTACATGTTGTCAAAACATTTTACTACATGTCATACTCTGTATCAATGCGTATGTGACAAAAATAATGTGATGCAATTACATCATGCAGTTCTACATTTACACCTCATGCCCAAAGTTACGCATGTTCTCCAGATGAACGTTTAGTGTTTCCTTGGGGTTTCCACGTTTCCTCCTAAAACGTACCAGTGGTCATCAGAGACTCTGAGCAATTAAGTGTGAATGACTGTACACACAAAGTGTCAGATTTCAGCCATGTGCTACCCCCCCGCCCCCTTTTTTTTTTTTTTGGATGTAATGTAATAACTTGCAGAAAAGTCCACGCTGGAGCAACGTTCGCATTAATTGTAGATTACTGAGAATGTATCGTTCTGATTGGATCCTCCGGAAACGTTCTACAAAACGTTATGCGAGTTTCATTGTGTTCCATTTACAGGAAAAATACTTTTCAAGCCAAATTATGGAACAGAATATTTGTATATGCATATATAATTTTTTTCAAGCTATACATATAACCACTTCTGTAGATAAGAGATATTATAATTATATATTAACGATATAGGACAGGATGTGATTTTGGATCTGTCTGTCTGTCTCTGTCTGTGTGTATTTGCCCATTTTGAGTCATACCCAGAGAGGAAACATTAAAAAGGGGAATAAAGCAATACATGAAACAAATTGTCCTCATCGGTATGACTGAACAGTTTTGCAACTTATTCTTCACGGAATCGGAATGAAGTCTGCCTTAGAATTAAGTCCAGGTGTTTCTACACCTCAGGTGTGTTTGCGCAGGTCAACATAACAGAAAACGCACTAAATTTGTAATAACGCTCCTGCCCCCTGCTGGTGCAAAGTATAAACACAGCTGTAATTTCTTTATTTCCCTGTCTGTCTGCTTATTCACTACAACATGCAAAATCATCTGCTCCTCGTGACCCACAATAAAAGTGACGTGAGGTTCACTTCAGGTTAACTTATTGCACTTTGTTCCTCAAAAGCTAAATTCTCAAGAAGCGTCGAAGATGACATGGTCATGTTTAAGTAATAGATTCTGCTAGAATCATTCACCCCTCACAGTAAAGTGTACCAAAATTAAAGTGACTCAGTTACACTTCCTATTTAAAGTTTAAAAATTGGACCAAAGATTGTAATGTGACGTTCGTGATCACATGGTGGAATTCCCATCATGATGTAATTGAAAGCCAGGTCTTTATTTTGATTGTTATTCAACGTTACATTTGTCTTTAAATAATTATTAATTCAATTTATGGAAATAAATAAGTTTTAACATAAGTTTTAATTGGTTAATACACATTTTCTGTTATAATAGCCCACTTTTTTTCTAAGAAGATGTTCTAAGAAGGTGTGAATTGTGGAGACACATATGGCTGTAGAAATCGAGTTTCCCCAGTACTTTTGGCCACGTAGTGCATTTCTGAAAGACATCTCGGCTATATCATTTTTTTTTTAACTAAATATTATATACTTTGTTTTTTGCTATGTACTGAAAACAAACTGAAGATTAGAAATGTCTCCACTGTGGGATGAATAAACGTATATCTTATCTTAAACCAGACAGTTCATTTTCATGTAATGAAAAATATTGGAACATATAACCAACAGGTCTTAAACCATTAACTAGTTTCAATATTCCTTTCACTTGTGAGGCTACAATAAAAAAAAGATAAACTAACAAGAAGACCAGAGTGATGCCTATGGGAGAAAAAGCGAACGTTTTGAGGAAAATGAATCACAAAAAAAAAGTGCCTTTGCTCTAGCATCAGGTAAATACGATGGAGTATTAGAGCCACTGTGGAATAAAAAATGTTAAATAAAACTGGAAGGGGAGGGGCAGGGAATTTACGAGTTTAAAACCCATTTTCGAGTTTAAAACTCTACATTTTCGCAAAAGAAAACCTTAAAACTTTCGAGTTTAGAGCTGAAATTTTCGAGAAAAAAACTTTAGAAGATTATAAGAAAAAAACTCAGAAATTTACGAGAAATAGATGTTTTATAAAACTTTTCTATCAAGGAAGAAAACCGCATATAAAACGACAGTGTATTATGGCCAACATTTGATTTTAAAAAAAGAACTGGAAGAGGATAGGCAGGAAATTTTCCCAGTTTAAAACTTTGAATATTAAAACTAATATAATAAAATAATATTTTAAAATGAAATTATTGAGGAAAACAATGTAAAATGTATTTTTTTTCTTCATGTAAATTTTTTTAACTTAGAAATTTCGATTTTAAAGTTTTCCTGTTTTTATTTTTATTTTTTATCCATATTGGCCCTAATACGCCATCATAAGGTAGAGCCAGAACAGCAATCCTGAAAAAAAGAGAAAGAGAAAAACACAAAACAGCAGTCCATAAAAGAAACATTGTAACCCCAGGGTTAAGTATAAAAGGGTGGGCTGGTCCAAATAATAGGTGGGCAATCAGTGGTATTGGCCCCAACACCTAATCCAGGTCTTCTCATAGCTAATATTTACAAAATGAGTACAAATCTAATTCAAACTAAAAGTTCAACAGTGATAATGAAAACATTAAAAACTTGGAACCTTGAACTGTATTTTAACTTCAATCTACAATCAACAACTGGAATTTGTTATGGATTTCTCATGGACCAGGATCGCTAAATTCCTAATTCTTTTTATGCAACATGGTGTGACGATAGGGGTTTAGGATTCTTGACAGTGTGAAGGAGGAACTCTCACATGATGCTGAAGACACACCAATTACCAGAGCTGTTACATACAATTTATGCAACTCCGGAAAAGTTTCTTCAAAACTCGCTAGCAAAATCGCTAACTGCTGAACTGGGGCCAGGAGATGGCTGTGATTGGAGGCACTTGTTGAAGGCTAAAGAGCAGCAGGGCTTTTGGAGTGGAAACTGAAATTAGCTGTAGCTTCTGATGTGCTAAAAGCAGCATCTCTAGAGATACATCCAGCACTAGCCTTCGCTTATAGGTGTAAAAAAAACATACATCACGCTTTGGGTATGACTGTTGCAGACTAATCAGGGGTTTTTTTTGGCTGTAGGCTGCCCACCCAATCAGAGGTTAGAAATCATTTTGTTTTTTTCTGTTA
This sequence comes from Silurus meridionalis, assembly GCF_014805685.1. NCBI lineage: Eukaryota > Metazoa > Chordata > Actinopteri > Siluriformes > Siluridae > Silurus > Silurus meridionalis. Next base: position 1,579,878 of record NC_060890.1, on the reverse strand, counting down.
TTTTTTCTTTTCTCCTGCCCACTGCTGCCACCCACCCGGTTTAAACCTTTCATCAACATCAATGATAATCCAAACAAGTTCTGGAATCAAGACGGACCACGAACATGAAAAGTGTGGGATGGAAACGGAAAGGATCTGCTCACGATCCAAAACATACCAGCGGTCACGGGTGAAGCATGGTGGTGGAACTCATGAAGGATAAACATCACATACAATCAAAGATCACATCCTTTTTCATTTAAAGACTAGAGGTGCCAATAGGCATTGTATTATGACATGACATTTTGTTCCAGCAGGTGGCACTGTTCTCATACATTCGGTGAGCAGGAAATGAACGCGACCACACGCACACACGCACACACACACACACACACACACACACACACACACACACACACACACACACACACACACACAAACACTCCAACAGACAGACACCCTATTAGTTTACTTTTCCATTTAGCTGTCTGGAACAGGCCCTAATGTCTTTTGGCTACAGGTGCAAACCGTACACACAATCCCTGTGTGTGTGTGTGTGTGTGTGTGTGTGTGTGTGTGTGTTGTTTGACTTACATTCCTGCAGTTGATTTTTTTCTCTTAACATGTTTTGTACGTGTGTGTGTGTGTGTGTGTGTAAAGAGAGAGAGTGTTAGATGTCAAAGAGGAACGACTTACCATCTATATTTCAGTAGTGCTTGTCAGACGCGCCTTGGCTCCTTCGATCCCTCTGAACTCGGCTTTTCTCCGTTAGTCTCGTTTTCTGCTGCTCCCTTCGCGATGGGTTTCGAAGTTCTGCATGTTCCCCTCTTTTAAATCAGGAGCAGTGTCTGATCACATCTTATCTCATGGTCTTATACAGGTTCTAACGTTGGAGATGAAATCGTCCCAATTGGACTCCACAGAACTTTCATAATTTCAATGTCTGTTGTTAAAAGACAACTTCGCAAATGAGGTAGGTCAAAATGAGGGTTTGACGACCATCTGTATGAGTCCCTTCTGAACGCCCACAATTAGTTATCATAACTGATTCGTTTCTGCATTAAAGCTGCAGTTCATCACCCTGCCTCTGGATGGCGTTCTCTTCGAACGGAGGTCACTCTGTGCAGCTGTGGATGGTTTCTCATCAATGCCATGGGGATCCATGAAATTACGGAATAAGAACAGGAACTCTGAGGATGGATTTGGACTGTGGTTAATGTCAGTCTGCTACACTGACTCAGGACTACAGTTTGCTTCTGATCTCTCAATCCACCTCAACATCGTTTATCTGTAATAAATGGACATTTGGTGCAACCCAGATGAGGATGAGGTTCCCTCTTGAGTCTGGTTCCTTTCAAGGTTTCTTCTTTATGCCGTCTCGGGGAGTTTTTCCTTTACCACAGTCCCCCAAGCTCTATGTCGAAACCTATGTAGAGAAAGGTTATCTAAAAAAAAAACTGCAACATCAACCTTATTTTTTCTACAATGTCCAATGAATGTGCTGCTTATAAACACCTGGAACCGTAGTACCATACATTTCCAGTTCGATCCAGAGTGAGAGGGCTGTTGTAAACATTCCTGGAAGACCTTGCTGAGCTTCATTTGTATGTTATATGGAGAATACAGTGATTTTAATACGTGAATTAAAGAAAGTCTGGGGGAAAAATGGCGACACCAGGAGTCCAGCAGTTATGGCACTACTTTACCTCGGTGTAACATACAGTACAGTTTTCTCCAACAGCTTACATTTACACCATTTGGCAGACTGTCCAAAGCAACGTACAGCTGAGCAGGAGAGGGTAAAGGGCCTTGCTCAAGGGCCCAGCAGTTGCAGCTTGGTGGTGGGATTTGATCCTTCCGATCCGAAGTCCAATGCCTTAACCACCAAGCTACCAATATCCGTAGAGGCGCAACAATTTTCTAAAACTAGTGCAAGTAAATGCAATCTAACGGCCCTACTGTATCTCAGTGGGACTTTATATTGAATATAACACCTTGCCCGAGCGATGATCTGATAACTGAGTCAAAATGATTTTGTGGTTTAAAAACGAAATTGTGAAATCAGAGTCAGTGTTTTAGACTAGGTAGATGTAACGCCATGTAACCAATAAAAAAATTTAATAAAATAATTACTGGGGAAAAGGAAGCAAGCTTTTTTTTTTTTTATGAACATAATCGTTGGGAGTTTAAATCCAAGCTACCATGATTGGGTCCTTCTAAACCGGTTCCTAGTAAAATATTGGGTCCTTCTAAACCAGGTCCTGGTACAATGAGTGGGTCCATCTAAACCGGGTCCTGGTACCATGATGGGGTCACTCTAAACTGTGTCCCGGTACCATGATGGGGTCCTTCTAAACTGGGTCCTGGTACCATGATGGGGTCCTTCTAAACCGGGTCCTGGTACCATGATGGGGTCCTACTAAACCGGGTCCCGGTACCATGATGGGGTCCTTCTAAACCGGGTCCTGGTACCATGATGGGGTCCTTCTAACCCGGGTCCTTAACGATTTACTAATTGCTTTGATCACTTTTGATTATTTACTTTTTTCCTGTAAGTCGTTACCTGAATGAGCATGTTAATGCCCCCCATAAACCCTGCACAAATCGCTATACAACAGCAGCTAATTGAAATAAATAAATAATTGGTGTATAAAAAGAAGTTTTCATTGGTTTATACCCATTTTCTGTTATAATATCCCTCTTTTTTTCTAAGATGTTCCTCTGGATTTTGGAGTGTGAATTGTGGAGACACTTATGGCTGGAAAAGTTGAGTTTCCCCAGTACTTTTGGCCTCGTAGTGCATTTCTGAAAGACATCTCGGCTATATCATTTTTTTAACTAAATATTATATTCATTGTTTTTTGCTATGTACTGAAAACAAACTGAAGATTAGAAACGTCTCCACTGTGGGACGAATAAACGTATATCTTATCTTAAACCAGACAGTTCATTTTCATGTAATGAAAAATATTGGAACATATAACCAACAGGTCTTAAACAATTAACTAGCTTCAATATTCCTTTCACTTGTGAGGCTACAATAAAAAAAAGATAAACTAACAAGAAGACCAGAGTGATGCCTATGGGAGAAAAAGCGAACGTTTCAAGGAAAATGAATCAGAAAAAAAGTGCCTTTGCTCTAGCATCAGGTAAATACGATGGAGTATTAGAGCCACTGTGGAATAAAAAATGTAAATAAAACTGGAAGGGGAGGGGCAGGGAATTTACGAGTTTAAAACTCGAAATGTTTGAGTTTAAAATTCGACATTTTCTTAAAACTTTCGAGTTTAAAACCTGAAAAAAATCAGAAGATTATAAGAAAAACTCAAACATTTACGAGAAATAAACTTTTTATAAAACTTTTCTATCAAGGAAGAAAACCGCATATAATATGACAGTGTATTATGCCCAATATCTGATTTTTAAAAAATAACTGGAAGAGGATGGGCAGGAAATTTTTCCAGTTTAAAACTTTGAATATTGAAACTAATATAATAAAAAAATATTTTCTAATTAATTTTTTGAGGAAAACAATGTAAAATGTTGTACTTAAAACTCAAATATTTGTGGGGTTTTGGTTTTATGCATCATGTTTTAACAAATCTAATTCAAACTAAAAGTTCAACAGTGATAATGAAAACATCAAAAACTTGGAACCTTGAACTGTATTTTAACTTCAATCTACAATCAACAACTGGAATTTGTTATGGATTTCTCATGGACCAGGATCGCTAAATTCCTAATTCTTTTTATGCAACATGGTGTGACGATAGGGGTTTAGGATTCTTGACAGTGTGAAGGAGGTGGTGCTGAAGACGCACCAATTACCAGAGCTGTTACATACAATTTATGCAAAAAAAAAAAGTTTTTTCAAAACTCGCTAGAAAAATCGCTAACTGCCGAACTGGGGCCAGGAGATGGCTGTGATTGGAGGCACTTGTTGAAGGCTAAAGAGCAGCAGGGCTTGTGGAGTGGAAACTGAAATTAGCCGTAGCTTCTGATGTGCTAAAAGCAGCATCTCTAGAGATACATCCAGCACTAGCCTTCGCTCATAGGTGTAAAAAAAACATACATCACGCTTTGGGTATGACTGATCAGGGTTTTTTTTAGCTGTAGGCTGCCCACCCAATCAGAGGTTAGAAATCATTCTGGTATTTTCTGTGTTATTTTTTTCTTTTCTTTTCTCCCGCTTACTGCTGCCACCCACCCAGTGTCAACCTCATCAGTGATAATACAAACAAGTTCTGGAATCGAGATGAACCACAAACACGAAGTGAAGTAAAGTGATGTCAGAATGTGGGATGGAAAAGGAAAGGATCTGCTTACAATCCAAAACATATGAGCGGTCACTGGTGAAGCATGGTGGTGGTGGAACTTATGAAGGATAAGAGGTGCTTCGTATTATGATATGACATTTTGTTCCAGCAGGTGGCACTGTTCTCATACATTCGGTGAGCAGGAAAGGAACACGACCACACACACACACACACACACACACACACACAGTTCTTGAACTCTCCATCCCCTTGTGTGGAAGGTGAGCTGCACTAAAATGTAAGTGAACCTGAGGCAACAGGTGTGTTTTTGGTATCAGGCTATAACATTACCTGTCATACCACACACACACACACACACACACACACACACACACACACTCCAACCAACAGACACCCTATTAGTTTACTTTTCCATTCAGCTGTCTGGAACAGGCCCTAATGTCTTTTGGCTACAGGTGCAAACTGTACACACAATCCCTGTGTGTGTTTGTGTGTGTGTGTGTGTGTGTGTGTGTGTGTTGTTTGACTTACATTCCTGCAGCTGATTGTTTCCTCTTAACATGTTTTTTACGTTGGTGTGTGTGTGTGTGTGTGTGTGTGTGAAAGAGCGAGAGAGAGAAATAGAGAGTTAGATGTCAAAGAGGAACGACTTACCATCTATATTTCAGTAGTGCTTGTCAGACGTGCCTTGGCTTCTTCGATCCCTCTGAACTCGGCTTTTCTCCGCCAGTCTCGTTTCCTGCTGCTCCCATCGCGATGGTTTTCGACTTCTGCATGTTCCCCTCTTTTAAATCAGGAGCAGGGTTGAGGTTTTTTTTTTTTTGGGGGGGGGGGTTCAGCACAGAGCTAACACATACACAAAACGTGATGAACCAGCATCCATGACAATAACACCACTTTTTAATTCAATCCGGTTTGATTTGTAGAGCAATTTGAACAATGGACAATACCCCAAAGCAGCTTCACACAGATAACGAGGTTATAAAACTTAAATGTATAAGTTCTAAGTTATTAGGGCAGACAAGCTTATTCCTTAGAAATTTATCCCTAATGATCAAGACAGTGGCGACAGTTACAGACTCAAAAGGCAACCTCGTCCACATCTGGGTGGCACCAAATGTAGTGGTGGACAGTAATGAAGTAAATGTAATTAGTTCCTGTACTTAAGTAGCTTTTTCACATGTCTGTATTGTACTGAAGTATTTCCATTTGGGGAGACTTTTAATTTAATTTATCTTCACTACATTTCAAACTCAAATATTTGACTTTTTACTCAACTACATTTTGGTATCTACTGATCACCAACATACAGTTCAGCATCAGTTCAACATCAAGCAGAACATTTATTGATCTTTAGGGTGTTGATGTGGAACCAACAAAAATTCTACAAAAATGTTTTGTTTAGGCAACAAACGTCTTTCTTTCTTGTGAATCAGTTCATCCCAGAAGCAGTTCAATAGGATTTAGGTGCGGTGACTGGGCAGGTCGGTCCATGATATATATCACTACAGACGTGGAGTGGAATGGGAGCCATGTTGGTTTTCCTTTCACCTGGAGTAAGTCTCCGACCTTCCCTGCTCCAAAACAACCCCCAAACCATTAAGTCTCCACCTCCATGTGTGACTGTGGGGGGTCCAAGTGTATTTATTTAGACTTTTTCCTAGTTGCATATAAACAAAAGGAACGTCCATGTGTTCCAAAAAAACAGTGTTTCCAAAAGTTTTTACGAATACTACAATGTACAAAAAAACAAAAAACAAATATAAAAAGATAAAATTGCAGAGACACATTCATAAATTTAAAATATTCTTTTGTTATTATTATTATTATTATTTCTACAAAGCTGCTTAGCGACGTTGTCTGTTGTTAAAAGCGCTATACAAATAAAATACAATTGAATTCAATGAATTTATAGTTCAGAGCGAGTGTTTGACGACCATCAGTACGAGTTCCTTCTAAACGCCCATTATTACAACTGATTCATTTCTGCAGTAAAGCTGCAGTTCATCGACCTGCCTCTGGGTGGCGTTCTCTTAGATCGGAGGCCACTCTGTGCAGCTGTGGATGGTTTCTCATCAACGCCATGGGGATCCATAAAATTACAGAGTAAGAACATGAACTCTGAGGATAGATTTGGACTGTGGTTAATGTCAGTCTGCTACACTGACTCAGGACTACAGTTTGCTTCTGATCTCCATCACTGCACCTCAACATCGTTTATCTGTAATAAATGGACATTCAGTGCAACCCAGATGAGGATGGGTTCCCTCTTGAGTCTGGTTCCTCTCAAGGTTTCTTCCTTATGCTGTCTCGGGGAGTTTTTCCTTCACCACAGTCACCACCAGCTCTATTATGTCAAAACCCATGTCATGAAAGGTTATCTATAATAAATCTTCAACGTCAACCTTATTTTTTCTACAATGTCCAACGAATGTGCTGCTTATAAACACCTGGAACTGTAGTATCTTACAGTTCCAGTTCAATCCAGAGGGCTGTTGTGAACATTCCTGGAAGACCTCGCTGAGCTTCATTTGTATGCTATATGGAGAATACAGTGATTTAAGTCTGGGGGGAAAATGGCGACACCAGGAGTCCAACAGTTATGGCACTACTTTATCTCGGTGTAATATACAGTAAAGTTTTCTCCAACAGCTTACATTTACTCCATTTGGCAGACTGTCCAAAGTGACTTACAGCTGAGCAGGAGAGGGTAAAGGGCCTTGCTCAAGGGTCCAGCAGTTGCAGCTTGGTGGTGGGATTTGATCCTTCCGATCCGATGTCCGATGCCTTAACCACCGAGCTACCATTATCCATAGAGGCGCAACAATTTTCAAAATATCCTGCAAATAAATGCAATCCAACGGCCCTACTTAATCTCAGTGGGACTTTATCTGGAACTCCAACGAACTGTAAATAAAACATTTTTCAGTCAGAAAACATCACCGGCAGCTTCAACTTGTCAATGCTGCTAAATGAACATGGTATAAGGTGCTAATCCACGGCTAAGTCCGAAGCCTTGCACCATTTTAATGCTCTCTGCTTCACCTCAGGCCATTATTTACCTCCTCACTGCACTGTAGATGCACAAGATTCCTAGCGCTGAAGGTGTCATCTTACATAATCATCTACAGAAATGTTTATCGTTCATGGACGGCCATAAACGCTTCAGGACTGAGTACCATGTAAGTGATAATGTAGGTAGTAGGTGCGTGTGTTGGTAATTAGCGGCTGTTTAGCGGTTCAGGAAGCTTTTAGGTGTAAACCTCTTGCTTCATATTAAAACTGCAAATGTATGGCCTCACAGACAATGAGACAGAAAAAGAAATCATCAACTGCACTACCATCCTATTCAATATTCCACCCCTCCCCCTCCTTTCGATTATGGACGATCGTCTTCCATTTAGCTCTCCTGAGCTAATCTCTAATTGATGCCACCCGGGCACTTGGCTTCTTCACCACCCAGTCTGCTGGCTTCTATTTTCAGCTCTGCATCTAGACTAGGTCATGTTTCTGTTTTTTTTTTTCCCCCTCACTCATTTGATTCTCCAGTTCCTGCAGAAACGACCTTTGTCTAGAAAGGAATCTCCTTGTCAGAGAAGAAGGGCAGAGATGCTCGGTTCACTGGTTCACTGGTTCTAGGTCTTTGGTACTTAATGGTTGGCTGCTGAAAGATGGATTATTCTCAGAACCAAGTCTACAAACTAAATATGATTCAATTATTCAGATTGTTTAGCAATGATAAACCCACATCATACAATATACATACAGCATCTGCAAATTATTTACAGTGCTTTACTTTTTCCACATTTTCATTTAGGTTCCCTGGTGGTCTAGTGGTTAGGATGCGGCGCTCTCACCGCTGCGGCCCGGGTTCGATCCCAAGTCAGGAAACCAACCCCAGCCACTCTTAGTGCCGGTCCCAAGCCCGGATAAATGGGGAGAATTGCGTTAGGAAGGGCATCCAGCGTAAAAAGCAAATGCCGCTCGTGTCCCGCCGATCCCGCGGACACGCTAATTGTAATGTATGGTTTAAAAGCTGTTTATTAGATTTTAAGGCTAATAAAAATGTAAATAAATAAACAAATCCCAAGGTTTGTGTAAAGTTTCCAAGTAAAGTTTGTGTAAAGTTTTTTTTTACATTTTTATATAAGCTGTGAGAATGTGTCACGCATACGATGGTATTTAATCATGTTAAAAATGGACTAATTATAGTGTTATGCATAGAAATGTTACAATGGGTTTAGCATTGTTTGTAAAACGTTTTGCGTAGCTGTAAAGCAACAATGTAAATCTAGAAAGCAGTCCTGCCGCCGGGTCATGATGCTGTGAAACATGGGTTTCAGTAGCGATCTTATGATTAATGATATCGAAACATTACAACATTTCACCCTTCTGTCAAATTCCACCTTCAGAAACATTTCCAAACTTGCATTGTGTAGATAAAGTACTCAGAGTGACTCGTGTGTGTGTGTGTGTGTGTGTTAGAGTGTCTGTTCGTAGACTGCAACTTAAACGCATTAGCGCACGACGCAGTGTAAACAAGGCTGTTGAAAAACGTCTCGGAGAACATGGACTAACCTCACACGCAATCGCATGATGCAATGAAGCTGATGATGAAAACCTTCCCAGAGATAATGATGTCATGAATATTCTTTGAATAAATTTTAATGGCTTTTAATTCATTGTGAATGAAATATATCAAAAACAAAACTTTGTGGGGTTTTTTTTCCTCTCACACCTTCATTCCCGTCATCACTGTGGCAGCAGATGATATTTGCACTGTGTGTCTATGTTTATACTGAGTTAACAAGTCTTTGGGATGCCTTTCACAGTTTTATGTTCATCTCTTGGCCTCTCTCTGTGTGTGTGTGTGTGTGTGTGTGTGTGTGTGTGTGTGTGTGTGTGTGTGTAGTCGAATCGCCAGCGAAGGTGAAGTTTTTCGTCGGAAAATAGAAACGTTCACAGGAACAACAACAAAAAACCCACCAAGGTGTCTAACACTCTTATTAAAGTGCATCCTAAATGTGGAATAAAGAAATCCGACACAAAAAAAGTACAAAATATATCAGATTTTTCTAAATACAGTGGAACCTCGATACTTGTGACCTCGATAGTTAACTCGCAAAAAATCTGATAGTTGGCGAGAAGTGTCTCGAAAGTTCGTCACATTTCAAAACAAAGTTTGTTCCAATAAATTACATCAAAATGTTTGAAAAACGATTTTATTATTGTATTATCGTTTTAAAGTAGTACCAACACCAACACCCCCCTTAATAAAAATCAATTTATTGATTTAAATATTGCTCCTCAGACTCACAGGATCAGGACATTCAGGCAAGTTCCTTGTATCAGTTTCTATATTTTAGAGGAATTCACAACATCCGCAGAGCAGGACTCCCCGTTTTGATTTCCATCCATAAGCCTCTGGAGTCAACCAGCCTTTCAGATTAGCACACTTAATCTGTGACATTTGTGTGCAAATCATCTCTTCCAGTCAATCGAGGATTAGCTTCAATGCCGCACCTCAAACCTGAGTCCTGAATAACGCAGTTAGAAAGCAGAGGTTGTGTATGAATGCTTTTTGGTTTTGAACAGACAGTTGTGGCGTTTTCCAGTCCTGGTCCTCTAACTTCCATAAAGACCAAAAAATTGTATGTACACAATTCAATTAGACCTAATCCTTAAACCAGCAAGCTAGCTAGATCTACCACTTAGCTCTATTTACCAGCTAGCTTTGTTTACCAGCTAGCTCTAGTTAAAAGCTAGCTAGATTCACCACTTAGCTCTATTTACAAGCTAGCTATAATACCAAGCTAGCTCCATTTCCCACCTAGCTATTTTTACCTCTAGCTACATTTACAAGCTAGCTAGATTGACTTTTTACATGCATTTGGAACGTAGTCTTTTTTACAAAGATAATGATGCTTTACATAATTTGTATGTTTTTTGGTACAAACAAAAATATCGCAAGGATTCCTGGGTTGTGAGGTTGTTTTGTTGTATGACCACCAGTCTTACATCCAAAGATGTCCACGAAGTATTTCAGAATTTATATGCAGCCATTATCTCTCCTGTAGGAACTGAAACTGAAGTTTTGGCTGCACATACGTAAACAAATTAAATTTTTTGGTGCCTTTTTTTTACAAGCGATTTTTTTATTCCAAACAAAAGACAGCACAGGAGATTTCAAGAAATGAATTTGATTCATGAAAACAAAGTGAGCTTTGCGCCTGGTGTCTGGTGCCTGGTCAGCTTATTCTTCAAGCCTATTTGCACGTCTTTATGCCTTATTGTTCTGCATTTTTATAAAAAATTCAGCTCATACAGTTTTATTTCATGACCACAATTCATGTTCTTGTGGCCTGCACCTGGTTTGCATAAGTAGCTTTTATAAAACTGCCTGATATAAAAATGGAAATGATACTGTAGCAGCAAACGCAAGATCGACTGCTATTCTCGGCCCTGCTAAATAATGAGCTTGGAAGCCATTTTGCTCAATTGAAAATAAATTTGGAGGTGTTAATTAGATAATTACGACTAGGATTGTTCATGAAGCGATCTTCCACAATGTCCTAAAGTCCTCTTAGATTTATCTCACGCACACACCACACAGTTTCCTTCCGCAGTCTACATTTTCTCTAGTTTGAAACTAGTAATCTTGAGGAAACAGAAAAAAAAATATCTGGCAACCTCAGCTATGTGAATTGCGTGCAGATAATAATAGTCTGAATGGATATCCTGGACTAATCATGTGCTTAACTCTGAATACACATAACTTTCCTCTTATTTAACTTGCCCTCCTTATAAATACCCTCCCTACCCCCAAGTTCTCCCAAAATCTTAAATAAATAGGTATACACACCGAACAGGCAAAACATTATGACCCCCTGCCTAATATTCTGTTGGTCCCCTTTTATTGCTAAAACAGTCCTGACCTCATTGAACATTAACAGCTTCATCTTCTTCAGCAGTTTGAGTTACAGAAGCTCGTCTGTTGGATTGGACCACACGGACCAGCCTTTGCGCCCCACGTGCATCAATGAGCCTCAGCTGCCCACGAGCCTGTCGCCAGGTTCACCACTGTTTCTTCCTTGGAGCATTTTTCAAAGATCCTGATCACTGCAGACCAGGAACATCCACAAGAGCTGCAGTTTTGAAGATGCTCTGACCCAGACGTCTAGACCTTAGTTGTCGAAGAGGCTCAATTTTCCCACACCACACACACAAACATCATAATTCTTTAGTTCTGTTTTTAATATTTGGGTTTGTGAATATATATGGGGTTTGGGGGTTTTCCAATTTACATTCTTTTGAGGCAATTAGTTGTAAGTAAATGGGTTTAGAACAATTTGATGTTTGACACTGTACAGCGGTAAAGATTATGAGAATATTAAACAGTGAGGGGGTTTCTCTTCAAGACAACTCAACAAAACTGATGGCACTTTAGTTACAGGCTATCTTAGAAATGATAAAACTGTTTTGTCTGACTATGTACATCAAATGGCTGAAATATTGATTGGCGGAGTCTATTGATTTTCTTGCTGCAGGAAAAACCTCGTCCTGCTCATGGTTTAGGTGGCTGTGGACCCTGTCTCATGTACACCACGTATAAGGCGTGAATATGGCTAGGATGGGATGTTAGTTCATTACAGGCCAGCATGGACACACACACACACACACACACACACACACACACACACACACACAGACAAAGTCATTCACGCTAAGAACGCTATTTCAGTGAACCCTGATGCACCCTTCAGCATGTTTTAAGACGTTTGAGGTAAAGGACCTAAAGGAAAACTAAATCCTTAAGTGTGACATCACATCTACTGTACAATCAAGGAAATTCCAGGACCAGGACTGGGAACAATACAATCAATGACTGTGTTCAACATGCTGTATATTTCATCTGTAAATATTTGAAAAACAATCATTTCCACCTGAAAAAGCCGGAGCTGGTGTCCTTGCTTCAAAAAGATTAGTTCTGCTAAATTCTCTAATTATACATATCAGAACAAAACACTGACTTTTACTAAGCATTTATTTCCGAATCCTAAAAAAGACTGATGTGTACATTAATGCATGGCTCGGTTCTACAATTGAATGTAGTCTGAATAGATACACCCTCAAAATCTTTCATGTTTTAATACCATAATGGAAGAGAGTGCTTTCTTAATGCTACATGCTCCTGTAAATAAATGGGAAGCCTTAAAAAATATAACCATAGGAATGTAGTGGAAAGTAAAAAGTCCTCCTTCAAATGCATTCAAAACAGACAAACCACTCAGCCTGGGCAGACTTTGAGCTTGGCTGGTCCAGGATCAATTATTTATTGAGATAAGATTAGATGACCCCTGCGATTCTCTTGCTATGCTGGCATGTAGGTTCCCTGAGGAGGTTTTGTCTTTGCCTTGCAGCCTGCAATTGAAGACTTGCAGCAGGATTATTCGGACTGCTGTTTGTTTTCCAAGGCTGGTTCCATTCGCTTTGTGATGATACGGAGGGCTGCAGCAGTCAACCAATTCAACTCAAGCCTGAGATGGTCATCTGGTTACTGGGTCTTGTACCAGGCTAGACTTTTGAGAGTCTCAATTGCCTTTGCTTGCCTATGAAGCTTCCCCATTTAGCGATGGTCTGCTGTCAAACGACAGTGCTAATGGTGGAAGACTCCTCAGACTTGCCCTGCTTGCTTGGCAGAGACTTGAGATACTCCAAGTGGCGCCTGGCATCTTCTTGATTATGCCGCACATAGTAGACCAGGTAGGAGATGACCATCGTGAACCATCCAAACATGGTCACGAGCATTGCCACGTCTGTGGTCTTTTTACGCACCACACATAGGTCCAAGTCTTTGGCCAGCAAAAAGGGCACACCTTGGGCACCTGAGTCCTCAGGTTTTGCTGTTTGGCAAACAATGCCGGTGAGAGACACAGTCTCCAGATCGAGGAGTGGAAGCACCGTCTGTAACCGGCAGTCACAGTGCCAGGGGTTGCCGGTCAGATTGGATCGAGCTTTCACTCCTTTAAAAGCCTCAGGGTCCAGTGTTGTCAGCTGGTTGGAGGACAGGTCCAGGAACAGCAACGAGTCTGCCAGACCCCGAAAAGCTCCAGGCTCAAGCACTGCCAGCTCGTTGTGCGAAAGATCAAGCTCGGCCAGCAGAGGAAGATTTTGAAAGGCGTTGGCAGGGATGCTGGTCAGCAGGTTGTAGTCAAGGTAGAGGTGCCGTGTGTCGTTCGGGATGTCGCTTGGGATCTCAGAGAGGCGCAGGTTGCTGCACCGCATGGTCTTGCCCCCAGATAGACCATTGCTCTCGGAGCAGTAGCAATGCTTGGAGCAGGAGGTGGCTGCATGGTGGAAGCACAGGGTCATCAACACCAAGCTGTGTAGGAGCAAGCACATGACCATGGAGTGCCGGAGCAGCCAATAGGACGGCAATGGCATGATGAATTAGGGGCATAATCCTTTCAGGGGGTCAGGAGGAGGTCTCGCAATCACGTCTGGCAAAAAAAAAAAGCAGATTAATATAAAAAAAGGAATGGTTGTGGTCTATTATTTTTGTAATGTCATTTGTTTTTCCTATGGTCTTCCCATCTTGCTATACTGCAACATCTAAACACTGGCCATCTTTCTAAGCTGGCTGTGTGAAATCTGGTTGCCAGTTATTTCACCAGCTACACTTACATTTCTGTTAGTGTGTGTGTACATAACCTACTTTGATTGCCCTCTAATTAACACGGAATAAATTACATCCCTTATACCTAGCAGCACACACCACAGACACACACACATACAGAATAACAAGCTGCCGATTGATGGCTGAAAGCTCCTGCAAACTGGAGTGTGTTATTTCATGCACAGATGGAGGCAGGCTGCTCTAATTGCTGTAGGCAACAGGGATCTCTCTCTGTCCCTCTCTCTCTCTTGCTTTTTCTATGCTTTTGTCAACCTATAAACCTAGTTCAATCTTTATAAAAATGTATTGCTTTTTGTAATAGAGATGTAAAGATTTCAGCCAGAGGGCATGAATAAATACATTCCTCTAGTGAACACTGAAATTGTTGCAGCACCTTCTTATATCACAGTTCCACCTCAGGATCTCAGGAATAGAGGATCTCGTTCAAACCAGGGTGGAGGGGCATGGAAAACAAGGAACTATAATGCAAAGTGTTTATTTTCCTTTGACAGCTAAACATTTTTTGTAAAAGATTCCTAAAATAAAGACCGTCTCTCTCGGTACTCAGTGTGGAATGCTAGTGTGTGGCATGCCAAAGCGTATGCTAATCTGGCATTTAGATTAACATACAAATGCTGTGGAGTTCGCTGAAGGAACAGACCATAGTATTTGATCTATTATAGCAAGAAGTACATGTTTTAATTTCTTTCCAAAAGTTCTGTCAAGTTTTTAAAGACTCCATGATTTCAGAATCAGATGTTACAACCGAAAAGTCTGGTATTTAAGCTGTGGTTGCCATTTTGGTCATCCTATCCCACAGGCGGCGAGGACTGTAATCCGCAATCGTTTCATGCAAGACGTGGTTCAATTTGTCTTAAGTGCAAGTAATTGTGAGGGGCAAATTGTTCGCCTGTTCTGTATTTCGGAGTCCTGTCCTGTTAGGCCACGAAGACAAAACACTTCCACCCTCGACTGTAACTGAAGTCTGAAGTTGTTCGCTTCAGAGACAAAACAACACGTGAAAGGTTCTCCAAATAAAACACATGCATGACTTAAAAACCTTTCTATCCCTCTGAGACAAGACTAGGATGTCCTGTGCATCTTCGAAACAGAAGACAAATGGCTTAAGAGGCAACAAAATCCACTTATGCTGATTGAAAAACAAAGAAATCGATCTCAAAACACTCCTAAAGCTCCGCTGACGATTGTGTAGTGTTGGCGTGGCGTGCGTTGTTTTGAAGTGGAGGCAATAAGACGCCAGTGCTATGAGACGCCAGGGAAATGAGCCCGGTAATGAAGTCTGAAAAAGCGAGAGAAAGCAAAACAAAAGAAGCAAAGGACAAAGACAAACAAGTCCTGACCTTAAAAGCTCGATCACGGGACTCGCCATATCAGGCGTCGCCAAAAGGTCCGCTAGGAAGTCGACCCCTGATGTTTATCAGCGCTCGTTTTTCAAAACAGCCAGTTACGAATCGAGACCCTATTCGGCTCGAAAGGGGCGTCGCTTCACCTCCTCGCGATAACACGGCTTAAGCGGCGGAGCAAATAACAAGCGAGCTGATAAGTTCTAAACTGTAACAAGAAACTTTGTAACAAGAAACAAAAGATGCAAATCAGACACTGGACAAAGAAGGCGATTTTTATGTCACAACTTGGTTCAGTTTCTTTACAGTGAGGAGGAAGAATTGCGTAAAATTGCTTGTGGGTTTTTTTAATTATTATTAACGTCGTTTATTATTATTAACATTTTTTTATTTTTTCAAACCATTTCAAATATATATATTTAAATATACAGTATATATATATATATATATATATATATATATATATATATATATATATATATATATATATATATATATATATTATTCAAGTGAGTAAATATTTAAATATGCACAAATTCAATGGTTTAGATCAAATTAAATAAATGAAAAAATTTCATAAGTGTTTACATTTATTAATACAGATTTTATTTTATATATATATATATATATATATATATATATATATATATATATATATATATATATATATATATATATATATCCCACAAATGGTGAAGTCAAATAGCTTCAAGCAGGAATGTTTTTTTCAAAACCTGGGGTACAACTTGAGGTCTTCGTTATGACTTTTACGACTTGTTAGCAGTGCTTGAATTGAGGGGGTCTGGGGGGGCCTGGGACACCCCATAAGGCATTAGGGACCCCCATTACAAGTAAAAAATAGAGGTGGGTCCCCAAGATTATTTTAGTAAATATATGAATTACACAACAACTGGGGACCCCCATAAGACTTCACTTAATTTGAGCACTGCTTGTTAGGACGGGTTTCAACAATTATTAGACTCAATACACACTGGAACCCTTGCTGACGTGATTCACGTCCTCTCTGAGGTCACTGTAATATGCATGATTTGATGAGTAACCTCCATCAATTGGAACACTGATGTAATGATTTGCTGACGCTCGAAGGTTCATCCCCCTGCAGGATCCCTGAGCCAATAAAGCCGATAAAGCCTTACAAGAGATCGGTGAAAAAAAAGATGGACTTCCAGTGAAGCTGACTCATTTCTGTTATGTATTATTAAACCTGGGGTTTACTGTTACTACCTCGAACGTTGCTCATTTTCCTACATCAGCATGTCTAGTGTTTTACTGCCAAGTGTTTTCCTGAAGGAATTTGCATTAAGGCTTTTAATGACACACTGCTTATTAGCTGACCGGTTGACCTCCAGTTACCTTTCACCACCTCGCAGACTTTCTCTTTTCGCTCCCTCCCACACATATCGATCGTGAGCCTCGTGCGACGTTTACCGCGTGGTCGAACAGAGGTCACGGGTTCACCCGATAGCGCCAGGACCACTTAAAGCCGTAGCGCTATTAAGAAAATTAAAGCCTAGAACACATCAATCTTATTGCCTTATTGCCGTGCCCGTCTTCATTAAGCTGTTTCGCTGCACCGTCTGCTCTTCGGCGTAGCGTAGCCACTCTTCCAACATACAGACCGTCCATAAATCCAGTATTGACATTCAAGACATAGCTGTCTGCAATCCAGAGCACACACACACACAGCCTGAATCCAATAATCAGCCCTTTCCAGTCGTACGTTGCTCCTCCCACAAAGTTTTCCCTTTACTTCAACTGGGAGACCCAAACCTGTTCCAGCCAACTAATGCCCCTGTGCACCTCCCATGAAGATCTGCTTTGCACAGTTTTGAGGAGAGATCTCCTGCTGTAAGCTCTAACCCTACTGAAGAACTTAGCGGAAGATCTTCCCAGTAGAGTGGAGGTTATGATAACAGCGAATGGGGACTTAATGAGGAATTACGTTCAGGTGGCTGCAAACCTTTTGTCCATATGGTGATAGTAACATAGTTACAGTTCATTCTCAGATACTTGATTTAACATTTACAGAAGGAGTCTTCAGTGGTGGTGTTTGGTGTTTGAGATAAAAGTTATTTAGCGACAGGAATTTCATGTGTAGGTTGAAACAGTCATTAATTGAAACAGAAACAGCTGTGTAAGTGGCTTGAAACTGGGTAAAAAAAAAAAAAAACAGGAAAATGCTACTATGCTACTAAGGTGGTGCTGTGGGAGATGTTCATGTCATCAGCTCATACACCATGTTAAGACTCGGTACAGCAACAAGACAGTAGTTAGAGTGCATCAGTAAGGTCTCTCTTGCGAAAGGTTTCAACGCAAAGGACTGAGGTTTCAAGATTAAGCTCTTCTGAAGAACCACAAAGAAATGGGTAATGCTGAGGACTGTAGACGCAGTGGTCAGCCAAGGAAACATAATGCAGCAGATAAAAGACGCATCATGATCATGCCATTAGTGAAGATAAAGAATGGCGGAAACCAGTGGGAGGTACAACCATTTACTGTCTGGAGAAGTTTGGCCAGAAGTCAAAAAGCCATACCTCTGGAATGGAAACAACTCAATTTTGAACAAAAACATAGGAACTGAGGAGCAGAAAGATGGCAGCAGATGCTCAAGACTGATGAGACAAAATCTGAAATATGTATGTTTGCCTGAAGAGTGGTACAATAATGAGTGGGGAACAGTGAAGCATGGTGGAGGTTTCCTGCACGTTTGGAGCTGCATTTCTACAAACGGAGTTGGAGATTTGGTCAGGAGTAGTGACGTCTTTAACGCTGAGAGATACAGGCTGATTCTCATCCATTACGCCGTACCATCAGGGAGGCGTCTGATTGGCCCCCAAATTGATTCCACAGCAGGACAAAGACCCAAAACATACAGTCAATTTCATTAAAAAAAAAGGAATTCTGAAAGTAAAAATTTTGACCCCCCACAGAGCCCTGATCTCCCTGATCTGAGGAACCTACATCCAGATTTCTGGATTGTTCTCCAAGATTTTTGGAACAACCAAGTTATTATTTTTTCACTGATTAAAATATTTATCAAAGGATTTTCACTTTACAGTATTTTATCACTCCTGCCTAAAACTTTTGCACACTTCTGTAGCTTAATGTACAACATTATGCAGTATATAATAACAATAATAATAATAACAACAATAATAATAATAATAATAATAATAATAATAATAATAACAACAATAATAATAATAATAATAATAATAATAATAATAATAGGTAAAAAAAAAATAGAAAGGCAGTTAAGTCAATGGTTCACGTTACACACGCACGCGCGCGCACACATACAGACTTACGTTTGTATTTCTCGCGCTCGTGACCGGAGCAAAAAGAAAGTTCTCTACATCTTCACTTCATTTAGGACGAAACGCACCAGCGCGCGTGTGAAAGAGACTGTGCGTTTGTGCGTGTGTGTGCGCGTGTGTGTGAGTGATGGAGGAGAGAGAGAGAGAGAGAGAGAGAGAGACGCAAGCGCGTGTGTGAAAGAGTGTGTGTGTGTGTGTGTGGTGAAGTGAAGAGAGAGAGAAAGAGGGAGACTCGCGAGCGTGTCGAGAATCCCCGACAATATGACTCGCGAGCGCGCGCGAGGAGAAACCTTCCGCTCAGTTTCCACGCAACCGAAGGCGCGAGCGTTACCGTCGACAGGCGCGAGCGCAGGAAGGAGGTCCGAGTCCGAGTGCTCAACCAATCAGCGGCCACTCTCAATTCATCACGCGCTTCAACATCATCCTCATGATCATCACCATCCTCATCCCCTCTTCATCATCATCATCATCATCATCATCATCCTTATCATCACCATCATCATCAATCTCATCATCACCATCATGATACTTTACATCCTCATCATCATCCTTTTCCTTATCATCACCTTCATCATCATCATCATACTTATCATCCTCATTATCATCCTTTTCTAATCATCATCATCATCATCATCATCATCATAATCATCATCATCACCATCCTCCTCCTCTTCATCGTCATCATCATCATCATCATACTTATCATCCTCATTATCATCCTTTTCTAATCATCATCATCACCATCCTCATCCCTCTTCATCATCATCATCATCATCATCATCCTTTTCCTTATCATCATCATCATCATCATCATTATCACATCAGCATCTTCTTCATCCTTCTCCTCCTCCTCCTCATCATTGTCATCTTCATCATCCTCAATATCTTCATCACTTTTAGCATCATCATCATCATCATCCTCAATAGCCTCATCATCCTTCTCCTCCTCATCATTCTCATCTTCATCACTCTTTTTCTCAATATCCTCCTCCTCCTCCTCCTCCTCCTCCTCCTTCGTATCATCATTCTCCTCCTCCTCCTCATTATCCTCATCTTCATCACTATTTTCCTCATCATCTTCATTCTTACTCATCATCAACATCATCCTCATCTCAAAGTGCAAGTTGACTTTTCCCTCTGCACAAATGTACAATCTATCTATCTATCTATCTATCTATCTATCTATCTATCTATCTATCTATCTATCTATCTATCTATCTATCTATCTATCTATCTATCTATCTATCTTCTTGCTTTTCTGAAATGTGGAATGTGATGGTGGGGACACTCTCAGAAAAGAGGAAACACTTTTTGGGGTACTAATAAAAAAGAATTGTGGGTAATGTTTAATTTATACAGTCGGTTTTTTTTTTTTTTGTTTGTTTGTTTTTAATTGATAATTAAAATCCAATACTTTTGGATACCATGGCGTAATTATGATTTGGTCCATTTAGAACGGAACGAATCTTATTGTGTATTAAAAAAAACACTTCATAAGGTAGTTCATGGTTATTGGAGCTTTTAAATTAAATATGAATCTTCCTCTGGACATCAATTCAAATGATTTGTTTCCCCTTTTTTTCTATCAGTTCTTCTTTTGAAGGTCAGGATGGGAAAAGATCACGGGAACCTCCCGGTGAGCCGGAACGCTCCAGTGCTCTTTACCTTCCGTTTAAAACCCGGGTGCCGAGTTTGCGTCCATATTGGTCGCTCGCTCGCGTCCCGTCGACGCCGCATTGTGAGTCTGCAAGGCGTGATGATGGCTCCTGTCCGGGGCTTTTCTTCATTAGTGAGGTAATGGTAGTAGCAGACATCTAATCCATGGTTAGTCCACACACACACACACACACACACACACACACACAAAGGCAACACAAGCTTCGAATTGATCCGTGGTCAGCTTCAGTGCTTTACGACTTGGTATTAAAGGATGTGTAAAACACAACAGAGACAAAATGGTCCGGTCCTGAGGTAATGTTCACCAACGAATACTCACATAGAGTCAAATAAATTTGAATCAAATATATATAATAACAAATACACAAAATATTATTACATCTCAATGAAAAATTGTGCCAAATAAAGCAAATAAGGTGTGCATGATGTTGGAATTGTTGGACCAACTGTATATAGACTCTCGTGAGTGTCTTCATTCAGAAGGACTCCTGAGTCTCCCTCTGTTGGACTTTAGAATTTGTAGCATTTTCTGAAGGGAGCAAAGCGAGGTTCATGTCTAGTGTGGTGAAGGTGTACATGTTTGGAACTCGTTCTCCCTCCTGATCCTGAGGGACGCATCAATATGTGACGAGTTGGGAATGAGAATGTGTCGATGTTTGCGATTCACTAGGGACATTCGCTGTTGTGACAGAAAAACACCAGGCAACTGGGAGCTTTCTGAGAACATTCACGAACGTTGCCTGGACTGTTGCCTAGCATTCTGACATCGGGTTTGTTCAGACACATGCGTTTTGCTGCAAGTAACTAGGAGGCGAGTGAGGAAAGGGCTCGACACGGAACCGTTAGCTGAAAACAAGGAACAACAACAACAAAAGAGCCATGTAACATTCTTTTCTTCTAACCTTCTCTCAACCATTATCTAATCTTCTTTTCCCTTTCCCCTAACGTTCTTTTAATGGTCTTCCAACATTCACTTCCCTTTCCAGTAACATTCTCTCACATTCACATATACATTTCCGGCATTTAGCTGATGTCCGTGTCCAGAGCGACGTACAAAAGTGCTTTGAGTCTCTATCGATGAATAAATCTACACTGGTACGCCAGATTACAAACTTAAGATAAATCAGTCTACAACTCAGTTGAGAGTTTTTCTTTTAAACAAAGCAAACTTGAAAAGTGTTAGTTTAAGTGTTTCAGGAAGAGGTAGGTCTTTACCCGTTGCTTGAAGATAGTCAGGGACTCCTGCTCAGACATCTAGGGGAAGTTCGTTCCACCACCTCGGTGCCAGAACAGAGAAGAACCTTGAAGTATACTTACCTCTTTGTCTGAGAGAAGGGGTACCAGTTTAGCAGTGCTGGAGGATCTCAGAAAGCGTGGTGCATGATGGGGTCTCTGAGGTAAGATGGAACTGGTCCATTTTTGGCCTTGTAGGCATCAGTGTTTGAATCTGATACATGCAGCTACTGGAAGCCAGTGAAGGGAGCAGTGGGGTGGTGTGGGAGAACTTGAGCACGTCGACCTGCCAACAGAGAGCTGCAGTAGTCCAGTCTCAAATGACAAGAAACTGAACAAGCATTTGAGCAGCCTGTGTGGACAGAAATGTTAGAATCGTTCCAATGTTGTAGAGATGGAACCGACAAAAATGAGTCACATTAGCAACATGTGAGGAGAAGGACAGTTGATTGTTCATAGTGACCACAAGGTTGCGATCAGTGGCTAAAGGGGCGAGCAGAGAATTATAAGGATTTATTTTGAGATCCTGTCCTGGAGAGGTGTCTTATGGGTCTTATTACCATTCCCCTAACGTTCTCTTAATGTTTCTTATAACGTATTCTCCCCCATCCCTTAGCATTCTCTTAACGTTTCCCTATCGTTCTCTTCCCCTTCTTCTTATGTCCTCTTAATGCCCCTTTAAAATTCTCCAAACGTCTGATGTAACCTTGCTTGTTGGGGCCAGTTGCCTGGGACACCCATGAATGTGACAAAAAGATGGAAGGGAACACTCAGTTCATCAGCAGCTCATTATTGAAGCTGTTGTGGTCCACTTGTGACACATGGTAGCACTGAATAACTTGAAATGGTCCAACAACTGGTTAGTGGGAATTTCCAACAGCACCTCCCTGATGCATTCTGGGAAGGTTCATTTTCGGTTACAGAAAATCCCAGAATGTGATTTTTTGTTTCCTATAAAACTAATAATAATAACAGGAGCAACAATGTGTGTAAAGGGCGGAGACAGTGGCAGACAGACTCTTGGAGGGATGGAGAGAACATATTTGTACCGGAATCAGATTTAATTCTGATAAAATGAGGAAGGGATCAATATCCAAATATGGCACAAAGTGATTAGGATATCAAGAACGAGGGTTTTTGTAACTGTATGAAATAGATATTTGTGTGTTGTGTACAGTCAAGTCTATAAATATAGAATATTTGAAGGGAACATTTGGACAATCATAAATTACATTTCCATTTGGTGTCAAAGTCTTTGCAGTGAATACTGTATTTTTCTCTGAAATCTGGAGGACATAGACCTCACTGGGGATTGGGTTCCTCCTGTGGTTGGTGCTTTGGCAGGCGATACCCTATACTATTGTGTGCTTCCCTCTTTATGCTGTTTGAGTGTGACCTTCAGGTTGTACACACTTTTGGCCATATAGCTGATTTGGACACACATTAATGTTGCTTAACTGGTAGGTTGGACTCTGTGGTCTTTATATTGAGAGTTAGCAATAACAAAAACGATGTTTGAAAGCCACTCTTGAAACCAATTCTGTCATAAAACACTGTTAATGTACAAACCTTTATGGACCTGACTGTATATATATACTGTACCGTGGCCAGTGGAGTTCTGTCACAATAAGGCCCTATATGGCTAACTTTCGATGGCAAGAAGCTAACTACCTAAATTTCTCTCCTCAGGAGCTCTGAATATCTATATTTGTATCAAACATGGCCGTAGCCTACACTAAAAGGTTGATTCTGTCTGATTTCTTTCTTTCTTGCTTTCTTTCTGCAAAAACTGTTTTGTAACAAGGACCCATTTCCATTCAAAAATGAACCACTGAACTTCCAAAGTTAATCAGCTCTTTCACTCAAGCTTGTAATCGGTCTCAACTCTAAGCCCTGTGGAACTTTCTGGCAAATTTTCTATCGTAAAAATTCCAAACCATTAGATGCATCAATTACAAGTAGAGAAAATGGGGCACGACCCCACAAGAACAGGACATCCCTCTAAATTGTATAAAAGGACAAGACAGAAAGAGAGGCTGCCAAAACTGCCAACATTAAATTAGCTGCAGGAACATCTGAGGAGCATTTGGGATTTGAAGCTCTAGTCAATAGAAAGCTCCAAATGATCTCAGACAACTAAAGATGAGGAAAAACTGTACATTCCAAGGTGATAACGAACCGAAGCATGAACCCAATTTGACAAAAGTCTGGAGAAGATCAGCTTTTTGCACTTTAAATAAAAGCATACACTTTATGGACTAAAAAGTTATGGGATACTTGACTTTGCTTGCAGTTCTTCCTCAAACTGTCAAAATTTGGAGGCATACAATTGTAGAGGACTTTTGAGATGAAGTTGTTCCATTTTATATAAAGATCTAATATTGTTGCAAAACCAAAACCTGGTTATTCCATTAGTAATCTTCATGGCTTACAGTGATATATGGCTAAAGTAGAAAGAAGGTTTGTTCTATCAAAGTTTTCAGATTGATCAGATCAGATCGATCAGGTATAGGTTGAGAAGCATCTTTCTTTAATTAGTCTTCTAAAGACACACCCATCTGTGAACATCAGCTGGAGCAGTCCAAGGTATAGAAATATAATGCTGATTGAGCAGTATGTCTTAAGACTGTACAAGCAGTTCGACATGATGACTACACAGAGTTGCTCTGAAAGCACGTTTCTTCAGACTGACCCGGAAAAAAGATTAAAGTCAAGCACCTTCCACCAAGAAGTGGCTTCTTTCCTCCACCTGCCCTCTTTAAGATCAAACACGAGGCTTCAGAGTGACCTCTGGATTTTTTATTAATGAGCCTGAAAGTGAAAAAAATAAAAATAAAAATTGCACGAGAGCAGCATCTCATTGTTGGGGCGACGCTGGAGGATTTTTCTCGTCTCGGATCCGAGAGGCATGGAGACAACATGCCTAATGAGATCAAGGACTTTACTGGCTCTCTCATTTCATCCTTCAGACACGACGACCTATCGTGCCTTTTCAGCAGCACACCGGAACCTCTCTCCCATTCCTAAAGAACATCAAAGAACTCCTCGGCTTTTATAGAATGTGACATTTTTCTAACCAGTCATCAAGTACAAGATTCCCATCAGCAACTGCAACTTTGCTCACCAACATTCTACATGAAATGTATCTATAAACGGATAAAAAATAATGGTTTCCCTTATATATGTAATGTGTTTGTATACATCATTAATTCATTATCAACTAAACAAAGAAACCAGTGTTTAGCAAGAACACTACTGGGGTCTGGATGTTTTAAGGCACCCTAGTGGTCTCTAATGGTGTCCAGTAGATGTCGATAGATATCAACATGTGATCTATTAATGGTATTGAACATACCATGCAGCTATTTTAAGGCGATCGACCAGGGTGGCAACTGCCACTCTAAGAAAAAGCATTGCCACCCCATCTGCTACCCCATTGGCCACCCCAGCAATGGTATCCCAATGTATAAAATATATATTGAATTAGATTCCTTGATTGATTTACAGCAGCGGTGCGTCAATGTGAAGAAAAATAAATAAATAAACGATACATTCGTAAAAAATAGCAAGAAATCTCGTCTTTATATTAAAGCGATTAAAAGTTACAAGAAGCATGCCAGATTGCTTGCTTCAGTGTTGCCACCCCTCCTAATGATCATGCCACCCCCATGCCACCCCATAAATCATTTTCTAGATCCGCCCATGCAATAGAGACCCATAGGTTTTTATTCGTTTCCATTTAAACCAATATAATTCCCATTGTAACCAATCAAACCTTTCCAAACTCTTTGAGGGTTTGTGTTGTTTTTTCCAGCTTCATGAAGAAATGTCATCAAAAAATCTGTCCATTTTGGAAGGTTAGCGGTTCAAGCCCCAGTATTTCCAAGCTGCCCTCTTGGGCCCTTAAGCAAGGCCCCTAACCCTCTGTGCTCCAGGGGGCACCATAACATGGCTGAACCTGTGCTCTGACTACAGCTTCCGAGCAAGCTGGGATATATGCAAAGAAAAAGTTTAACTAATCTATTTTATTAATACATTGTGTGGAACAAAAATATTGTGGTGCCAAGAGGAAATGTCCTGTACCATTGTAAAAAGCTTTTAACAGAAAAAACAATGCAATGTGTTGAAAGGTAGCTGAGCTTCCTGTTGGCCTTTCAGTCCAGCCAGATCTTATTACCTTCTCATGCTAGAAGCTGGAAAAGAGAACTTTTCCAAAAAAAACAAAAAACAAAAAAAAAAAAAAATATTTTTTATATAAATATATATAAATATATAAATATATGTATTATATATATATATATATATATATATATATATATATATATATATATATATATATATATATATATATATATATGTATATACTTTTGTAAAAATTAATTAATTATTTTATTTTATTTTATTTTATTTTATTTTATTATTTTTATTTTTTTCCACAATTTGAGCAGCCAAGATCTATCGCTAGAACATTTAATTATTTTTTAATTTCCTGCACTGCCCTGTAAAATGCTGATCTGCTTCATCTCAAAGTAATATACTTTCCTTTTTAAGCACGTTAGCAAGCAAGTCTGAGGGTCGTGAACATTTTCTAGACTTGTCTGCTTTCGTTTCATTCACAAGATCCAAGATTCTGAAATCTGACGAAATCATCTAAACTGTCTGCTTCTTAACTGCACATGTACTTCTTCTGTTATTCCATGCACACCATCTACCCCCCCATTCCCTCATCAGTCAGTCTGCATTAGAGTCTGTGAAAAAAAAAGGTCCAGCATCAATAAATGAAAAGGACAGTGCATCTGTTTCTTCGTCTTGGTACTAATGCACTTAAATAACCTCACATTTATGTTTTTATTTTTTTAGAACAGAATATTGCTCCACAACGCGTTGCTCTGAAGTGTTAGACATAAAGCATGTTAATAATAAGCAGAACTTACTGAGAATCTATTATTAAATATTCCATGGTGTCCACCGTTCAGGTTGCATTCAATGTAGAAATCAATGGTCGAACAAAGAGAGAACACGTTTCACAGGTCAGGGTCACAGTTCACAGAGTAACCATGGTAACAAGAACAGTGGTCCATTCTAAAGTTGGTCCTCTCTTTGCTTTTGCTACTCGACAGATTTTCCAAACTTGTGGTGGACCTGTGTCTTCTAGAAGGCTGGTGAATTGGAATATTTCCTGAACTTCTGCAGGTTTGAAGGCAATAGGGTGCGTAAGACAATGTAGTCAAACTCTTTTTTTTTTTTTGTTGTAGGATGTTCCTGGTCTGCAGTGGTCAGTATCTATCAAAAGTGCTCCATGGAAGGAACAGTGGTGAACCGGCAACAGGGTCGTGGGTGGCCGAGGCTCATTGATGCAAGTTAGGAGCGAAGACTGGTCCATGTGATCCGATCCGACAGACGAGATCCTGTAGCTCCAACTGCTGAAGAGGTTCACGCTGTTAATGCCCGGAGGGTCACGACTGTTTTAGCAGCAAAATCTGAAATGCTGGTCATAATGTTATGCTTGATCGGTTGCAATTAAGTTGTCTGTGTATTAATTATATGAATAAATATTGAGAAAATACAATTAAGGAGAAACAAAAACTGAAAAAAATTAATAAAAAAAGACACCTTAAATAAACAGAATGTGGCATCATGTATAACACAACCCGGAAAAACTATCAGTATGGGTTTTTGCTATTAGCTGATTAATCAGTTAATCGGTTGAGCTCTTGGCTACTCCAGTGATCCGCTACCTGTGATCTGTGGTAACCAGAAAGTGATGCCCAGCCCTTATAAACCAGGGCAACTAAATCTGTATCTCTGTTTATTTTGGGTTTCTTTTTTTTAAAGAAAGGTGCATTTTGCAGGATTGTCATAAACCATACTTGAATGGCTAATGTAGAGGTGTGGCCTTTGATCCAAGAACCTCTCATGGGCAATGATGAGAAATTAAGTACATGCTTTGCAGGACATTATAAACACTTTGCTCATTAGTCTTCCATCTGCATGGACGAGAAGACGAGTAGCAAGCTTTGCAACTAGGCTATTAATAAAAACCTCTTTCTCGTTCATCTAATTCTACTTGTTTTTCTCCTCTCACTCTGTCAGCTGACTCACCGCAGAATCTCATATTCCACCCTGCTCTCTCTCTCTCTCTCTCTCTCTCTCTCTCTCTCTCTCTCTATCTCTGCATTATAATGTGCTCTTTCCTCTACCTCCATTCTTCTTTCTCTTCATTGCCAATAAATATAACCTCCAGGGGCTGAAACCTGCTTCTTCGTGTGAGCGTCTGTGTTAATTTTGTGCCCCTGGCCTTGTTCCTGCATCACAGTTCTTGCTTGTGTTTTCTAATGAAGTTAATGAAGATAATGGAAATGAGTTTGACCAAAAACAGCAGTACTCAGTCCTCAGTCAGTTCTCCTCTTGATACCATCGTTATGAAGCCACGGCTATAAAAACCATCAGTATTATAGAGAAACGCAGTAGAACAGCTCGCTGCATCACAGATGGCAAACTCATACAGCGAGAATGAATGTCATAACTGAAGCAAAATAAACACAATCCAACACGTCTCCTTTCACTGGAGCCACAGCCGCACCGCCCGCATACATCATCTCTGTCTTTTACTCAATGCCACTGTCTCTAAACAATACAACATCTCAGGTCTCAGCAAAGTCCTATAAACTTTCCCTTTTACTCTCACAGATACTCTTCTATCACAAATTACTCCTGCTGTTATGTTTGAAGTACTGAAGAACTTGAACTAAAACAGATATAAAAAATGATTATTAAAATATAAATACATGTCACCATTGATGTACTAATTATTATTATTTTGGCTCGAGGGAATGACTATTTATTGTGGTTATGATGTAATCAACTAGGAGACCCAGACCTGCTCTATCATAACAATGCTCCTCCCTTTTCTTTAATTGAATTGATGGCTTTTATTTTTTGTATTCAGATTTTGTGATTTGTTTACACAACCAATCATTTAATCACCTGTCATTATTGTTATTCATCCACTATTTCCAGACATTAAGTGAACAAGAAGATATTAAAAATGGGTACAGTACTTTTTTCTGCATGCGTCTATTTAACCAACCTGCACTGCCACCTATGGTTTCTTTACAGTATGTGTACACAGTTACATGATGTTCTCCTAGAATGCCTGAGAAGCTACTCTACTTATAGTGTGAGGTATGACATTGAGAAAACATGAATCAAACACATTTTGCATTACTTTAAGATTGAATTCAAGATTTTGGATTGACCCCCTCTAGGCTTTACAATGACTGTTGCTACTCCCTTTGGCTTTGCCTAAACTTTGTTCTTCTGCAGGCTTTTTGCTGGGCACCTTTGGGCTCTGCCTCCTTCTACTACTACAATGGGCATTGCCATTATTCACCTACATAGAGTGGGAGACATCTCTTGTGGCTGCCCAGAAGCCCCCATCATACCCCTGGGAGGGGACTTTTGCAGGAGAGCCACACATTAAAAGGATAACTACTGTACGCTTACAGACTATTATTTACATTAGCATATATGCACATTTATAACTTCACCTTGCACTGGTTATTTGATACCTCACTACTCACTACCTAAAAACCTACCTGTCATACCTCCTCTCCATCTCTCCCTTCTCTGTAGCTTCCTGTACTCTTTCATCTCTTCCTGACCCTGACTCCATTTCCTCTCTCCCTTGGGCTCTGCCACTGACACTTTTTCCTCAAACATGGACATTCTCTGCTGCCTGACTACTTAACTCAGAAAGCTTTCTTGTCCCACCCCCGTCTATCAGAAGCAATCGGCGAGAACTCAGATCGGCAGAGAGGAAGTGGAAAAACTCACAACTCGACGCACTCCTCGCCTCTTACCGTGCACTCCTGACCAAATTCTCTTTGCACGTGGCTTCTGCTAAGACTGCCTTCTACAAGGAAAACCTTGAGGCCTCTGCACAAGATCCTCGTAAGCTCCACATCATCTTCTCTTCACTACTCAACCCTCCTGCTCCACCTGCTTCAACCTCCACTGAGAAACTACATGCTGCAGATCAGCCAAGCTGTCATCTTTACTCATCCTCTTAGACCTCAAAAGCATTTAACACAGTCAGGACCCGCCACTGGTGTCCCACAAGGCCCAGTACATGGTCCTTTCATTTTCTCTCTCTATACTCACTTTCTTGTTGAAGTTATATCCTGACAAGGGGTTTCTTACCACTGCTATGCTGATGACACTCAACTCATCTTCTCCTTTCCTCCCTCAGATACCACAGCTTCTGCTCGGATCTCAGCAAGCCTGGCATACATATCTTCATGAATGAGTGTTTATCAACTAAAACCCCAGCAAAACTGAACTCATCTCTGGTAATTCATCTCCAGGTCAAGATCTCAGAATAACTCTTCAAAACTCTCTGCTCTCCCCTTCAGCCACCGCTCGCAACCTTGGACAATCAACTGTCCATTTCCTCACATGTTGCTAATGTGACTCGTTCTTGTCAATTTCTTCTCTACAACATCAGGAGGATTTGATAATTTCTGTCCACACAGGCTGCTTGTTTAGTATCTTGTCATTTTGAGACTGGACTACTGCAGCTTTCTGCGGGCACCACGCTGCCTGAGATCTTCTAGCACTGCTGAACCGGTCCCACCGTCTCTTAGAGTAAAAGGTAATTATACTTGATGGCTCATCTCTGTTCTGGCAGCAAGGTGGTGGAATGAACTTCCTCAAGATGTCCAAACAGCGGAGTCTTCAAGCGAAGGTTGAAGATCTTCTTCAACCTGAAACACTTTAACTAGCACTTTTCCCAATCTGCTCTGTCCTCTGAGTTGTAGGATGATAATATCATATGTTTGCAATCTAGCAAACCAGTGTTTATTTATTTATTTATAGAGACTCAAAGCACTTTTGTAAATCACTCTGGATAACAGTGTCTGCTAAATACCGTAAATGTAAATGGGTCTGAATGCCCTGTGGGAGCAACTTTTGGGTATTGCACAGTGTGTTCTCTCTCGTGTATCTCTTTAATTAACCACCCTTCCAAAAAACATGAGTTCATTCACGTGAAAGAAACGTGACAATAAATTATACAAAACATTCCATTTATTTCCATATTTCTAAATCCTTTCATTTGGCATTTGTACGATTTCTAAGAAGTGTGCAGGCCTGAGAATACTGAACAATCCGTTATTCAGAGGTCAGAAAAGTACTTTTGAGAGACAAACATACCTTTGCTTAAGTGCACATAGAAATGGGAAAAATCAGTAAAAACAGGTAAGCTATATTACAAAAACATTATAAAAATGACTGCAGCTTCTGTCTTATGGGTTGGTTGCGGTTCAGTTCAGGATCAAAATTCTCTCCCTGTGCAGATGAAAATCTCCAGGAACAAACAATCTTCCTTTTCATACTGTAATTTCCTCAAATGTCCATTTCCTGTCATTTGAATAGCTGGTACTTTCTCTTGAGCAATCTGTTGGATAGTCAAGAAAACATATGATATATTTTCTTACTAAAGAAGAGCAACAGTATTATTGAAGCGTGACCACACCCATGTTACGTCCTTCAAACTCTTGTTTTGAAGTATTTAGGCTGCTAATCCACAGTCCAAGTACACATTTCTTGTTCAGTATAAATGTTTTCTAAGGTGGTTTTTATTAACACATATATTTGAGAAATATCTAGCAGGTTTAAGTGAGTCGTAACATTACGTACCATGCTATGAAAGCGAAGAGGAACTTTAAGACCTTAATTATAATTACAAAAAAAAAAAAAAAAAAAGTCTTCCAAGATTGTATGATGCTGGTCAATAACTAGTAAGCACAGCTGAAATTGATCTCTGACTGTCACCTCTCTTCATGAGCTTTTTGGCATGAATTCCAGAGGAATCTCTCCGGTCCCCAAAGTCACAAGTCTGCACTTTTAAATGTTTTTTTTACTGGCCAAACATCATCATTAAACCTCATGCATCAAACTTCTCCAGTACTTTATCATGTTTTTCTTAAAAATACAGAAGATCGCAATGAGAAGACATTTACTGCATTTGGCAGACACCTTTATCCAGAGACTTACAATTTATCTTATAGAGTTTCAGCCTGGGATTTGAACTCACAACCTTTAGCTCCAAAGTCCGATTCCGTAACCACTAAGCTACCACCGACAAAATATTCAGGAACAAGACATTTACTGCTGGTTAAGTTCATACAATGTTTATTTATTACTGTTGATCACTTGGTCCTGTCCTTTGCCTTTAGGGATAGACTCTGGTTAAGAGAGTCACAAGTTAAAATCTCAGCATTGCCACTGTTGGGCCCCTGATCAAGGCCCCATAACCCTTAACTGCTTATTTGTAAGTGAACCTGGATCTGCCACAGCATAAATGTAAATATAAATAAATGTTTCAAATGGTCAGAAATATCATTTGGGTTCTAATTTGCATGTTTGTCTCTGTTGTTGGTTTGTTTTTTGCACCTAAAAGTACATCGAGTCTATTAGACAGTTTTTCTGGGGAAAAAAAAAATCTAAGGATTCTTGTTTCTTTAATAAAATGTTTCTTTAATACGGTACGATATTACAATTTGTGTTAATATATTTTGTACCGTAAAAACATACATTTTATGCTTTTAATGCTATTTTCCCAGCTTGTGATGTGATGTTATATCAGTTTTTATCTGGTTAAGAATTATTTATGTACCTTAAGGAAATGCCCTTAACCCTGCTTTGAGACAATGTTCATTGTTAAAAACGCTATACAAAGAAAAACAAATTGAATTGAACCCTAAGATTATGTTAGAAAGCATTGTGAAAATAAAATTTCATGGATTATGAAAATCAATTTAATTCAATTCATGTTTATTTGTATAGCGCTTTTAACAATGAACATTGTCTCAAAGCAGCTTTACACAGATAATGTGGTGATAAAAAATGAATATGTTCTTTATAAGTGTAAGTTTGTCCCTGATGAGCGAGCTGGTAGCGACTGTGGTGAAGGAAAAAATCCACGAGATGGCATAAGGAAGAAACCTTGAGAGGAACCAGACTCAAGAGGGAACCTCATCTGGGTAGCACCGAATGTCCATTTATTACAGATAAAATATATTGAGGTGCAGTGATGGTGATCAGATGCAAAGTGTATCCTGAGTCAATGTAGGAGACTGTTGACATTAACTACAGTCCAAATACAAATCCTCAAAGCGCCTGTTCTTACTCCAGAATTTCATGGAACCACCCAAGGCGTTGATGAAAAACCGTCCCAAGCTGCACAGAGTGGCCTCCAGTCGAAAAGAACACTATCCAGAGGCAGGCCTGGACAAAGTGAGAAGATCCATGGAGGGGAGAGGGGCAGGAACAATGGTCACTGGAACCTCAGGAGCAAGTTTAACTTGACTGAGAGAGAGAGAGAGAGAGAGAGAGAGAGAGAGAGAGAGAGAGAGAGAAGAGAAGGATATGGATTATTATGTGTCCTTATTGTTGTATGATACTAAAGTACACTGTGTAGTTGGGGACTCCAGCAAGACTCGCTATGGCAGCATAACTACAATCCTTGGCAACCTGAAATCTTTGTGTATAAGAGTGGGAATAGGGTAAAATAAATAAATAAATAAATAAATAAATAAATAAATAAATAAATAAATAAAATCACTTGTTCTTGATCTTATGATGGCATTTTAGTGCTTTAAAAAAAAAGAAGAAAGAAATCTTTAAGTAGTAAAATTACGCGTTGAAAAATAACGAGAATAAAGTCGAAACTATATGAATCACGCCAAAACATTTTGAGAATAAAGTCTGAGCAATACAAGAATTGCAAGAAATGGTATTTTGCATATAATGGATGTGAAGGATATGGTTTAATCCTACTTTAGGGTAAGATTTAACAATAAGTAATACATTTTCATTGGTCTTTTGGTGCATCAGCATCAAATACATGTTGTCATTGACGTAAAACAAGCATTTGAAATAAATGATATAAATGAACAAGTCCGAAGTTTGATAATTATTTATTTTTACAGGCCAACCTTAAAACTAGTTATTAGAAAAATTAAGTCTTAAAACAATACATACATACAACCTTGATGCAAGCTGTGTGTGTGTGTGTGTGTGTGTGTGTGTGTGTGTGTGTGTGTAAATATATTCTTAAATTATTATATTATTATATTAAAAAATTATATGGAAGTGGAACGTTTCTTATCTCATTATTTGAGTGAAGTCTCCTCGTGCTTATTAAGGATTTGTCGCCCCCTTCTGGTAGATTATTGAAACTGAATTGAACTCGCTCTCAATAATAAGTTCTACACCACCAGCACCTGTGGGCGTGAAAAAACAAAAACAAACAATAACAAAAATTCTATTTATGATTGTAAAATTATTAAATTAATATATTTTAAAAATAAATATAAAATATTCTGTGTTATACTTGAACGTCAAATTACCTTGTGTGCAACTTTAGGTGTAATTTAATATGAACAAAAATAATTTGTGCGTTTGAACTGTCCAACTGCACGTGTTTTTTTTTTTTTGAATATCCGAAAAAATCCTGAAACATTTGCAAAAGTACAGTGTTACTGACGGTACACACACACGCACTCACGCCCGTATGCACCAGCATTTGCATTGGGAGTGTTCTGTACCTGCTGTGATGTTTGGCAAAAAAATATATAAATGTAATTGTTGTATTCAAAATACAACCCCAATTTCCAGAAAACTGTATAAACTGAAGAAACCATTTAAAGTAATAGATAAGGTCATTTTTTTATTTTGTTTGATGTCAACAAAACGTTTTTAAAAAGCTTGGATAGCGTCATGTTTACCACTGTGTAGCATCTCCTCTATTTTAACAACAGTCCATATACTTTTGGAAACTGAGCAGTTCAAAAGAATTCAAAGTTGCTGGAGTTCGTGAAAGCAAGGTGGTCCAATATGTTTCTAATACACAATTATAGCTGCTGAACAGTTGTGTGTATTCTTTGTTGCATTTTTCCGTTTCATGATGCATTAAATGTTGTTGAAAGGTTGGAAAGTCCAGTTGAGCAATGGAGCTGTAATAGGTGTAGAATCAGGTTTCGTTTTTGTCTTGCTGAAATATGCAAAGCCTAAAAAAAGACGCCATCCGAATGAAAGCATTTATCGCTCTAAAACCTGTATGTAGCATTCTGCGTTGATGGTGCTTTTCCAAATGCCATTCAGGGTCCCAGTACGGATTGTGGCCAATCAAAACATCCCAGTTCACCCAAACAATTGGGCAGCATATATAATGTGGTTAAACTTCACCTGAGATTATGCCACCTTTTAAGATGCAAGGTGAAATGTGGGTGTTGTAATGGACACTTTACCCAGACTGGACGTTTGTAATAATCTAGAAGGGGTTTCCCCAGTAATTAAACTTATAAAATCGTCTTATAGTTCATCACTATGAAATTTGAGTAGGCATGTTCACATATTTTCATGGGTATTTATTTCATTATGGCCAGTGTTCCCTTGATGAGATTATTGAGATGTTCTTCTTCTTTCGGCTCCTTCCATTAGGGGGCGCCACAGCAGATCATCCGTCTCCAAACCCCGCCTGTAATCAAAATTCACAGGTATCACACCCATCATAATCTCTATATAAAACCACAATAAATATTTGATTTGCATTGATTAACCAATTATCCAATCATCAGGTAGCATTTGGCATGCCACGATTCTCAGAGATCCTTGTCCCTTCACATTTTTAAATGTTTTCCAAAAATTGCCCAGTCCGATGTTGATTTTATTTTCCATTTCTGTGAAACAATGCAGCGATGTTGAGTAAAAGTCCCCAGTTTTTTTTTAATTAAACAGACAAATAGTAAGAGGTATGACTGTGGGTAACCCAAGACGTTTTTTTTTATTGAATGGGTCAAAGACCGCATCACATAAAAACAGGTGTATTCAAATTTGCTTTGACAGATTTATTCAAACTATTTTGGATGTAACCAATGTCCCTTTTTAAAAAAAAAAGGTTTATTTTATGTTCGTTATATCCGAACGTTACATTTGCTGACGATGTGCCGACGATGTTTGTAAGACATTTAAAGACAGTCAGACCCAAGAATAACACCGTACTGTACGTAATAGATAATCCTTTAGCCTGTCAGGTTTTACTTGCAAAAAAACTTGAGGCAAATGTCCCCAGACGAACTGTGGCAGACGCTTGAAGGTGCTTCAGAGATTTTCATCTGATTTTCTTACTTGTCCATGTTCTGCTTCTGTAGAATATAAAAGGTAAGTCGTTGCAGAACTGAGTTTGTTTTGTACATCGAAATAGTTTTGTGCTACCATTAAACTTTCCTTGAACTTTTATCATTTGTAGAAAGACTTGAAGTTTTGTACTAAGACTGAGTTTACTTGTAGAACGTGTCAAAGAAGCAGCTTTACAAAAAGAAATAGATTATGGATATACATTTGAAGTTCAGAAATGAGTGGTTTCATTTCCTTAAATCCAAATTCAAGTTTATTTCTATTATCTTTTCACAACAGACATTGTCTCAAAGCAGCTTCACAGAATTTTAAGAGTTAAGGTGAATGGTGTGTTTATCCCTGATGAGCAGCCGTGGCGACTGTTGCAAGGAAAAACTCCCTTAGATGTTATGAGGAAGAAACCTTGAGAGGAACCAGACTCAAAAGGGGAACCCATTCTCATTTGGGTGACATCAAGAGTGTGATTATAGTCTTTAAACAATACAGAACACTGAGTCCCTATAAATTTATCCCTAATAATTGAGGCAGAGGGGATGGTGGTGGAGGGAAAATAAAAGGGGACACCTTGTATTCATTTATTATAGATCCATCATCAGTCGTAGAAATGGAAGAAGTGTCAAGAGGTGCTCCAGCATGCTCTTCTTCTTTTCTTTCGGCTTCTCCCATTAGGGGTCGCCACAGCGTATCATCCGTCTCCGTACACCCCCCTGTCCTCTACATCTGCCTCTTTCAACCCAACTACCTGCATGTCTTCCCTTACCTCATCCATAAACCTCCTCCATGGTCTTTTTCTTTTCCTCCTTCCTGGGGGGGCTCCATCCTCAGCATTTCGCTTTAGTAAATATTATGTACAGTGTTACAATGTAATGTCAGTTGATACGTGTTCTACAGTGTTTCTGTT
This sequence comes from Silurus meridionalis, assembly GCF_014805685.1. Taxonomy (NCBI): domain Eukaryota; kingdom Metazoa; phylum Chordata; class Actinopteri; order Siluriformes; family Siluridae; genus Silurus; species Silurus meridionalis. The sequence goes on along the minus strand of NC_060890.1, from coordinate 1,543,231 downwards.
GATGAAATAATCATTTATTTATGTATGTACTAATGTGTTACAACCCGACGCCCCCTAGATTTGGTAGACAAACATTCACAGGTATGTTTTAGACGGTAATCCAGCCATTACTTCTAGATGAATATTGAATATTACACACGTTACTGTATGTATTACTTCTCACAATATAATTGTACCATAACAATGAGCGGGAAACCTCCCCTATATGATTCTTCTGTTCATCTGTCAAATGCTGGATTGTTTCATTTCAGTTCCTTTTAGCTTTTAATGTAACCAGAATCAACCAATATGAACTGATATAAACTTTTGAAGGAAGAAGCTCCTGCTTAAAACAAGTCCCTTATAACCAGACTCTTATTTTCATTCAGTTTGCAAATCAAATCCAATGTAAATCTATTTGAAATAATACCTTTAGCGTGCTTTAAAAGGAAATGAGGACAGTTTTGTGAAGGTCATTACACGTTACACACACGTCGTCAGATACGGTATGGGAGGAAACATTTTGTAGGCGTGAACACAAAAGTATTTGTCTGCTGTATGATAGTGAAATATCACTCTTTGAAGCAGGACTACTGAGGGATCTTCATCGTAAATCTTATTTTTTTCTGGACATCTGAAATGGAGCGGCATCTTGTCATAATCCTGATATTTACAGGTGAGAAAACAATATTTTAATTTTTTCAGACAAAAAATATTAATAGTGAAATCCTAAGAAAAATTATTATTATTTTAAAAATGGAAAAAAAGAGATATTCAGGATCATTGTTGAAGGGCTGCACACACATGAAATCTTCTTTGTATGATACCTATTTATGGCATTAATAAATTCCTAGTTAGAAATATTTATATTGATACAATATCTTAACCTTTTTAACTCACGTCCCACCTCATGAAGATTATGGACCTTTAAAGAAGTAGATGCGGAACTCGCAAACTTCCCGTACCACCCAGAGACGTACCAGTGCCAGCTGGAACCCACTTCATGTGTAGAGTTTTGACATTGGACCTCCTGGAGTGTTTAAAGGCTCTGGCATGGAGAAGCTGGTGTTGGATCTGTGATGATCACAAATGTTGAGCTATTTTATGATATGCTCAGTAGCTCAATATTACTTATATTTACACATTCCTGTGCTCATGTTAGTTCTCACTCTCCAGTGTTCTGTAGTGTTTAAAGACTATAATCACACTCTTGATTTCACCCAAATGAGAATGGGTTCCCCTTTTAAGTCTGGTTCCTCTCAAGGTTTCTTCCTCATAACATCTAAGGGAGTTTTTCCTTGCCACAGTCACCACGGCTGCTCATCAGGGATAAATACACACCATTCACCTTAACTCTTAAAATTCTGTAAAGCTGCTTTGAGACAATGTCGGTTGTGAAAAGCGCAATAAAAATTAGCTTGACTTGACTACTTTATTGCATTAGCCCGATTAACTCTCAGTTGATTAGCTACTTATTAATGTATTAAGCACTAAAATATCAACTTTCTGTTTATTGTCAGTATGTTATTTAGATCAACATATTACACAAGCTAAAGAGTCTGACCTGAATTTAGTCCAAGCACAGAATATAAAAATCCTCAACTCTGTGATTTTGTTATCAACAGTTTTTTTAATTTATTTATTTTAATGAGCAATTATGTCTCGTTTTATTGCATTATTTTGCAAACGTTTGTGGACACCTGACCAACGTTTGTCCGTATTGTGTTTTTTGTTTTACAAATGCATCTACTTCGATTTTTCTTCATCATCCTGTTTCTTAAACTTTGCTACTCGGCGACATGTCACAGGTCTGATCCACTTCGTCCTGTCGGACCCTCGCAAGTACTATTTGATTCAGCAGCCGAAAACGTGGAACGACTCTCAGGTCTACTGCCGAGCCAATCATGAAGACCTGGCGGTCATAGAAAGCGTCGAGAACGTGATCAGATTTCAGAGCGATATGAAGAAGCAAAACTTCACCTCCAGCGCTTGGATCGGATTGTACAGTGACGTCAACAACTGGCGCTGGTCTCTTGGAAATGAGCCAGTTGGAAGTTCAAAATTGTGGGCTGCAGTATGGGGTCAACCGAACAACGCAGAAAGAAACGAATTTTGTGTTATAATTGATAATTATGGCTGGCTGGATGCAACATGTGCCCTTTTACTACGCTTTGTGTGTTTTGATGGTGAGGAAGAAAATGTTTCTATTTTGTGTGTTTGTACTGTAACTGTTACTCGGCTAACTGGCTTGACATATACTTCAGAGCGGTAGATACTGTCAAGGAAATGCTAAAAAAAATTTAGGTCATCTGTAAACTACATAGTTTTGCTGTTTCTTTATTGTATAGAGCAGAAATTATTCAATACAGTATACATTAAAAGACACGCATATGGAGTGCTCGAATTAAGTCAAGTCTTATGGGGAGTCCCCAGTTGTTGTGCAATTCATATATTTTTTACTAAAATAAGTCTATTTTTTACTTGTCATGGGGGTCCCTAATGCCTTATTAGGGGTCCCTGAATTTGAGCACTGCACATAAATATATATTTACAGCCAAACCCCCGATAATTTGTGGCTCGGACAATTTTTGGGTCCTCATTTGGAAACCAACAGCAAGTTGCGGATTATCTTCAACTTTGCGGGAATCCTCCGCGGGGGGGACCGAATGTTCAGGAACGTTAGGAATAACATTTAAAACGATGTGTTTGGTCAAATACTGTACACTATTTTGTTTATAAAGTGACATAATGTCTGGATGAATTCACAAAGGTACCATAGGAGCTGCGGAGGGGGCGTCCAAAATTTGCGGATTTTCAGAACTTGTGGGGGTCTTAGAACGTAACCCTGTAAGTTCCGGGGGACCAATGTATAGTTAAACTAAGGAGTAGCCTCTTCCCATGTGTCTTTATCACTAATGCTGATTGTAGACAGATTTTCACTGTTTTTTCAATTGATTCCACTTTTTGAAACCTAATTCTCTTTCATGTTCCCACATGAATTATTTGAGACTGCATAAAGAATGTAACCTGCAACTTGTTTACTTTTCTACTTTGTTTCCTTTACTGGAATTTTCCTGACAGAAAGTGTTACATCATGTGTTTGCTTGCAGACAGTTACAGTGGATCTGACCAGTACATTCTCATTAACTCCATGGCGACATGGTACGGTGCTCAGAATTACTGCAGACTGCATCACACAGACCTGGCCAGTGCTCGAAACCAAAGTGAACTGTCAACCATACAGGCAAAGAGCACCACTCAGTTAGTTTGGATTGGTCTGTACAGAGACGGATGGATATGGCTAGATGGGAAAAACTTCTCCACATTTCCATGGATGCCTGGAAAACCTGCTTCTGGCTTTAGTGAAAACTGTGGTTATTTAAATAATTCTCAAGCTGCTAGTGGACAATGTTCAAATATCTTACCTTCCGTCTGCTATTCAAGTAAGTAAATTCTGTATCTGATTTCAGATTAAAACTTTGTTAAAGTTTTAAGTTTGTGAGCATTTATACTTATTTCTGCGTTCAGCAATTACAGGAATGGAACAAATTCTCAAACTGAAGCTCACGTCCAGTCAGAATCTGAATGATCCTGCAGTACAAACGGCCATTTTAGAGAAGGCTGGTTTCATTTATACTTCAAAAAGCCATCTATATGTAAGCAGAATACAACTGTTATATTTACAGTTCTCATTTTTATTATTATTATTATTTTTAGATCAGAGAGAAGCTGATGGATCATGGGATGTCTGAGAGCACCACAGTAAAATGGAGGGTTCAACCGGATGGTCTGGTGTTTCACAAAGAAAAAAGGAACTAATCCTGTTTTTTTGGAAATAAGAGATGGTAAACGTCTGCAAAGTTTATGCATAGATGGCAAACGATTAGACACCAGGCATGAGACAAGCAAATCAATTAATTGAGGTTGAATGATTTTCCACATGGGAACATTATGCAGGACATCAGTAGTTATGTTGAGGTAGAAGGAAGCAGCCGATGTAATACATTGTGTAGGAGTGAGAGTAGAGTAAGAGTAGTGCAGGGCAGGTAATTCTGGTACTTCTTTTTTAATTGAGAAAGTAGATTAGATTAGATCTGATTCAATATGAATAGAATTGCATTAACAATTTTAACAATAAATAGCAATGTATTGGATGTATTGTCACAATGGTATATATGGAAAATGAAAATAAAGTAAATATTTACAATGCAAAACAGTGACGTTGAATAAATCTTGGGGTTGAGCTGGTCGACTGTTTATGTTTGGTTCTTACAAATTCCTTTGTCTGTTCAGTGTCTATAGAATATATACGATGTTAGGATGTAAGGTATACAGGGAGTCTTTATCTGGGCTCACACATCTCTGGCTAGTATATCTTCTTATCCAAACAGAAAACAGCTTTAGGTCAGGCTTTCTTTCCAATGTGTATATATACTTGTCTGTTGCCTGCAATAAACCGAAGAAGAACAATGCTCCATTCTGTGTGCTGTGTGATTCTTCCCTGATCAGAGAAGGCACCATGAGCTTCGTAGATCATATGGAAAACCTCTCCAAGAAAGAAAAGTTTTGTTTGAGCATGATAAAAATCTAACGTTGGGAAGAAGGAGTAGGAAACAGCGATTTCACATTTGCAGCAGGGGCAGAGAAAAGTTTAATAAACAATATGGAATATATTCATCAATTATTATATTAATATATTTAAAATGATATGGAACTGTAAATACTTTATTTATCTCATTATCGGAGTGAAGTTGGTTTGCACTGATTGAGCACCAAAGTTCTTGGAATTGGACTTCTGAAGAAAAAAAAAGGAAAGTTGTTGCAGAACTGAGTTTGTTTACTTTATGTTTTGTACATAAAAAATGTTTAAGGCTCTCATTTGCCTAAAACTTTTGCAAAGTTCAATTCAATTATAGTTTACTTGTGGAGCATGTGTAAGAATGGACATAAAGCAGCTTTACAAAAATAAATAGATTAAAAAGAAACATTTTATGTTCAGAAAATTAATCCCTAATATGAACCGAGAGGATATTAGGATGAATCCATACGGAAGCTCAGAAATTGAGATCCGACCTAAACACTTTGGCTCGGGTCTCGGCTTCCCATGGGCAACAGTTTCAGGAGCTGTCCTCATCAATCTGGGAGCTAATGCAATACCTGGATCAGTCCCCCACTCCAGCGTTCATGGCTACTTCTACCAAGACCACCTCATAGCCAAAGGTTCCTGAGATTTGATCATTTTTATAGAAGGTTTACCAGGGTTTTAGCTCCATCGCTGCCCCACCCTTGCCAGTTTACTTTCACCCACTGGCCCTTCCTGTGGGACTCTGAGGTAAAACAGGCTTGGATTCTGAGGTGGACGGGCTTTCTCCAAGCTCAAAGACCTCTTCACGTCTGCTCCCATCTTGGCTATGCCTGACACCACTCGGCAGTTCACAGTGAGAGTTGACTCGCCCGACTTAGAAGTACCCCCACCCAGCGCATTCTCACACCATCCATAACCACCTGACTTCTCTGGTCGGGACATTAAAAGGAAGGTCCAGCATGCCACTTCATGCCGGCCCATCCTCTAGGGTTGTTCTTGGCAGAAACTATTTGTGCCTGATCAGCTGCGCTCCCAGGCACCATCCCGGCTCTTCTCACTCAAGGCTCACTTTGGAGATGGCCTTATAACCCTCTCTAGATTAATGAGCAGCAATAATTGCTGCTCTGTGATCACTGCTAACGACCAGCAAACTGCTAAAACTTTTATAGAGGTTTTAAAAGCATTTCAAGGTCCTGGAGTGGCCTAGCCAGTCCCCAGATTTTAACCACATAGGAAATCTTTGGAGGGAGTTGAAAATTCATGTTGCCCAGCGACAGCCCCAAAACATCACCGCTCTAGAGGAGATCTGCATGGAGGAAAGATCCAAACTACCAGCAACAGTGTGTAAAAACTATGTAGAGACTTACAGAAAATGTTTGATCTCTGTCATTGCCAACAAAGGGAATATACCAAAGTATTCAGATGAACGTTTGTTATTGACCAAATACTTATTGTCCACAAATAAATTCTTTAAAAATCAGACAATGTGATTTTCGGGATTTTCTTTTCTCATTTTGTCTCTCATAGTTGAAATGTACCTATGATGAAAATTACAGGCCTCTCTCATCTTTTCAAGTGGGAGAACTTGCACAATTGGTGGCTGACTAAATACTTTTTTGCCCCACTGTATGTACTAATGTGTTACAACCCAACACCCCCTAGATTTGGTACACAAACATTGACAGGTATGTTTTAGACGCTAATCCAGCCATTACTTCTAGGAGAATATTGAATATTACACACGTTACTGTATGTATTACTTCTCACAATATAATTGTACCATAACAATGAGTAGAAAACCTCCCCGATACGATTCTTCTGTTCATCTGTCAAATGCTGGATTGTTAAATTTCAGTTCCTTTTATCTTTTAATGTAACCAGAATCAACCAATATGAACTGTTATAAACTTTTGAAGGATGAAGCTACTTATAAAAACAAGTTCATTATAACCAGACTCTTATTTTCATCCAGTTTGCAAATCAAATCCAATGTAAATCCATCTGAAATAATACCTTTAGCGTGCTTTAAAAGAAAATGAGGACAGTTTTGTGAAGGTCATTACACGTTACACACACGTCGTCAGATACGGTATGGGAGGAAACATTCTGTAGGCGTAAACACAAATGTATTTGTCTGCTGTACTTTAGTGATATATCACTCTTTGTAGCAGGACGGCTGAGGGATCTTCATCGTAAAATCTTATTTTTTTACCGGACAACTGCAATGGAACGGCATTTTGTGATAATTCTGATTTTTACATGTGAGAAAACAACATTTTAATTTTTTCAGACAAAAAGAATGTTAATAGTGAAATCTTGAGAAAATGTATTATTATTTTAAGAATGGAAAAAAGCTATTTAGGATCGTTGTTGAAGGGCTGCACACACATGAAACTTTCTTTGTATGATACCTATTTATAGCATTAATAAATTCCTAGTTATTAATATTAATTATTGATAACCTTCTTTACTCAGTTAATTAGCTACAGTTGATTAGCTACTTATTAATGTATAAAGCACTAAAATATCAACTTTCACTGTTCATGCTATTTATATCAACATATTACACAAGCTAAAAAGTCTGGCCTGAATTTAGTCCAAGCACAGAATATAAAAATCCTCAACTCTGTGATTTTGATACTATAACAGTATTGTTGTATTTTTTTTTATTAGCATTTATGTCTCATTTTATTGCATTTATTGATTGACACCATATAAACAAATGTTTGTGGACACCTGACCCACGTTTGTCCGTATTGTGTTTTTAGTTTTACAAATGTATCTACTTAAATTTTTTTCCATTATCCTGCTTCTTAAACTTTGATACTCGCCAACATGTCACAGGTCTGATCCACCTCGTCCTGTCGGTCCCTCGGAAGTACTATTTGATTCAGCAGCCAAAAACGTGGAACGACTCTCAGGTCTACTGCCGAGCCAATCATGAAGACCTGGCGGTCATTGAAAGCGACGAAAACGTGATCAGATTTCAGAGCGATATGCAGAAGCAAAACTTCACCTCCAGCGCTTGGATCGGCTTGTACAGTGACAACAACTGGCGCTGGTCTCTTGGAAATGAGACAGTTGGAAGTTTAAAATTGTGGGCTGCAGTATGGGGTCAACCGAACAACGGAAACGGAAACGAATTTTGTGTTGGAATTGATAATTATGGCTGGCTGGATGCAACATGTGCCCTTTTACTACGCTTTGTTTGTTTTGATGGTGAGGAAGAAAATGTTTCTATTTTGTGTGTTTGTACTGTAACTGTTACTCGGCTAACTGGCTTGACATATACTCCAAAATGTCAGAGCGGTAGATAATGTCAAGGAAATGCTAAAAAAATGTTAAGTCATCTGTAAACTCCACAGTTTTGCTGTTGCTTTACTGTATAGAGCAGAAATAATTCGACACAGTATATATCAGAAGACACACATATACAGTGCTCGAATTGAGTCAAGTCTTAGGGAGGGGGTCCTCAGTTGTTGTGCAATTCATATATTGTTTACTAAAATAATCTTGGGGACCCCCCTAAGTTTATTTTTTTACTTGTCATTGGGGGTCCCTAATGCCTTGTGGGGTCCCAGATCCCTCCAGTGCCCCTGAATTTGAGAACTGCATATATATATGTACAGTCAACCCCCCATAATTTGTGGCTGGGACAATTCTCTGGTCCTCATTTGAAAACTAACAGCAAGTTGCGGATTATCTCCAAGTTTGTGGGAATCCGCGGAGGGACCAAATGTTCAGGAACGTTAGGTCAAATACTGTACACTATTATGTTTATAAATTGACATAATGTCTGGATGAATTCAAAAAAGTACCATAGGGCCTGTGAAGCAGGGGCGTCCAAAATTTGCGGATTTTTAGAACTCGCGGGGGGTCTTAGAACGTAACCCCATGAGTTCCAGGGGACCAGTGTATAGTTAAACTAAAAAGTAGCCTCTTCCCATGTGTCTTTATCACTCATTTTTTTCCATTTCATCCAACATTTTTAAACCTAATTCTCTTTCATGTTCCCGCTTGAATTTTATTTGACCATTTAATATAAAGAATATAACCTGTTTACTTTTTACGTTTACTGGAATTTTCCTGACAGAAAGTGTTACATCATGTGTTTGTTTGCAGACAGTTACAGTGGATCTGACCGCTACATTCTCAGTAGCTTCACGTTGTCATGGTATAATGCTCAGAGTTACTGCAGACTGCATCACACAGACCTGGCCAGTGCTCGAAACCAAAGTGAATGGTCAACTATACAGGCAAAGAGCAACACTCAGTTCGTTTGGATTGGTCTGTACAGAGACGGATGGATATGGCTAGATGGGAAAAACTTCTCTACATTTCCATGGATGCCTGGAAAACCTGATGTTGGCCTCAGTAAAAACTGTGGTTATTTAAATAATTCTCAAGTTGCTAGTGGACAATGTTTAAATATCTTACCTTCCGTCTGCTATTCAAGTAAGTAAATTCTGTATCCGATTTCAGATTTAAACTTTGTTAAAGTTTTTAGTTTGTGAGCATTTATATGTATTTCTGCGTTCAGCAATTACAGGAATGAAACAAATTCTCAAACTGAAGCTCACGTCCAGTCAGAATCTGAACGATCCTGCAGTACAGATGGCCATTTTGGAGAAGGCTGGTTATTTCTCATAAATGCATTTCTTCATCAAGAAGCCATCTATATATAAGCAGAATCCAACTGTTATATTTACAGTTCTTTTTTTTTTTTATCATTATTATTTTTAGATCAGACAGAAGCTGATAGATCATGGGATGTCTGAGAGCACCACCGTAAAATGGAGGGTTCAACCGGATGGTCTGGTGTTTCACAAAATAAAATGAAGTGATCCTGTTTTTTTTTAAATAAAAGATGGTAAACGTCTGCAAAATGTATGCAGAGATGGCGAATGATTAGACACCAGGCATGAAACAAGCAAACAATTCAATTCAAATCAATTAATTGAGGTTGAAGGATTTTCCATCATTATGGAACAATATGCAGAACATCATTATGTTAAGGTAAAAGGAAGCAGCTGATGTAATACATTGTGTAGGAGTGAGAAATTAGATTAGATTAGATTGGATTCAACATGAATAGAATTGTATTTAAAATATTATAAATGAATAGCAATATGTAATATGAGGGTATGGGTTCAGGGGTGAGAGTGATTAATGTACAGACGGTACAGTAGGTAATAAGATAAAATGTACATGCGATTAAATTTTATAAGAAAAATTTAACAGTGACTGAGCTTTAAGAGGAAACAGACATTTCAATATGTGAAACATTCAATCAGAAGACTTTTAATTAGTTTAATTAGTTGTTAATTCCTAGAGTACGTAAGTAGTTGCATTTTTAATGATATGCTTTGTCTATGTAATGGATGTATCGTCACAATGGTATATATAGAAAATGAAAATAAAGGAAATATTCACAATGCAAAACAGTGTCGTTAAATAAATCTTGGGTTTGAGTTGGGTTCAGTTGGTCGACTCAGCAAAGAAGTAGTAGGAAGCAGAAGTTTTCTAATTCTATTCACCAAGTTTTTGCCTGCAATTCGAATGTTAGCTGGTGAATCCACTGGCCACCTCGAAAGAATGCTTTACAGCTTATGCTTATTTATGTGTACGTTTAATTTCTATGGAAAAAATCGATCAAAACCGAATACTGATTGTGACGTAAAAACGATCATTTATTGAAGCGTAACTAAAGAAATAATGTCAAAATATTATAAAAAATAGCAAAAGGAAATAACTAGACTAGTAATATACTAGAGACATTCTACAGCAATCACATTTTCCCCTGGTGCTGGTCTTCTGCTTGCTCTCGCACAGGTATACACACACACACACACACACACACACACACACCCAGCCAACATGTCCATGTGGGCCCCACATGGGTTTTATCTGGGTTATATGGGCATCACGTGGGCATGGGGTCAGAGTGGGCAATTTGATGGGATGAATGTGGGCCCCAGTTTAGTCAGGTTTGTGAGCCCTAGTTAGGTTGCCCATTTTGTTTATTTAAGGGCCCTGTATGGGCCACATTTGGGCTATATTTAGATATATTATTCAATTGATGATAAATTCAATTGATATGTTTTTTGCGTGTTTTATATGATCGAAACAAAAATTTTATATATTAACAATAACATTAACTTTAGTAAAAAAAATTAAAATAATAAAATCGGTTGTGCAGCTCACAGAGTATCCCATTGGTTCCTGTGTTCCCGCCTTCTGATTCTGAAGAAACGGTCATCACTCACTACCACTGGAGCACCTGACCTGGAAAACCTGACCTCTCTGTCACGGTAAGAAATCTTTTGTTTTAAATTAATCACATTTTACTGTTTGTTTTTATTTAATGTATACTTCTGAAAGATTTGTGGTAATTAAAGTTACAGGCACGATATAAAGAAGATCAGTGTGGAGAGTGAACTGGTTTACCTCAGAGATAAACACCTGTGGAGAAACTGAACATTCCTAACGATTAGCAGAAAACTAGGAAATTGTCTACTAAAATGTGGAAATAACGACTTTTCAAACCATTTTCACCCGTGTTTTCTCCATATAGTGTCCTCATGATAACAGGAGGGTGAAACAGTAAAAGCACTGTGGAGTCTCTTTCTCTTTCACTACCTTTATAACATGTGTATATACAATACACAGAGAAAAGCTCTGAGGAGATTGTGACAATACTTAACATTATTCTAATGTGTTTTAGGTGAAATTGGTAGAGCTAATAAAAAAAAACTTTCATATTTATATAATTTCTAAACATTACTATAAATATGATACGTTATGATTACGGTAAAGATAATAAACGGCATTTTGCGCCATTTTTTGCCAAACCCCCCCACCCAAAAGAACAAAAAACCAGAGCAGACAACTCCAAATTCTTCCGAATCGCTTTTACGGTATTTTTATGTCAAGTGCGCTCCGGTCTGTGCAGTCAAGTCGAACACTTATTGTGTTAGCTCCACTAAGGCTTTTTGAAGACAAAACATCGTTATAAGTAAGTAACTTAAACTAATGTTGCAGTGGTCACTTCATATTCACGGTCTAAAGTGCACCAGTGTACCAGGTGTACCAGTACGAATTTAATAATCGATCGGTGGTCAAGAGCCCACTAATTATTCTAAACATTAATCACAACAAAGCCTGAAATTCACCATATTGGTGCATTTACCTTTGTGCATGGTATTATGTAATTTTAAAATCATTTACTCAGATCAGTTACCAGTTTGGGCAAATGGTGGATTAGAAGGTGCTTACAACCTTGTGATTTTTTTAGTCATATAACCTATAGCTAGGGATGCACAATTAATCATATTTTATCCCAATCACTGTTTTTGCCTCTGTTTAATTAAGGCAATACTCCACCCTGAGATAAAAAAATATCTTATAAATTACTTATCCTCAAGGCATCTATACGGTGGCTCAACTTGCTGCAATTAAAGAAAACTCATGCAAATAGAAAAAAACACCAGCAAATAAAAAAAACCCAGAGTTATTAGTTTGACAACACGTGCTGCAAACCCCCACAATGCAACCAAGTACAGAAACACACTGCAAATCCTTACAACACAACCAAATAGCACAGATCACAAAATAAATGTTTCAAGGGGGCCACAAGAAGTGACAAACCCGTCTGGAGCTGCTTATTGTTTAATGTCTATTTGTCAGTGTTGTTGTCGATGACCTGAAAGGTAAGATGTTTGTTTATTTTATCATTGTTTGTTTATGATTCCTTGGCCATTTGGATATTATTATCCTAAATAATCTGATGAAATACATGATTAACTGTAAAACGTTATGTTAACTGGCAATGCGAAGGATCCATGATCAGGATGTTAAAATAAACAAAAAACTCACCTTTCAGATCATCGACAACACCACTGATAAATAGACACTGAACAAGCAGTCCCGGGTTTGTCACTTGTTGGGGTCCCCATGAAACATTTATTTTGTGGTCTGTGCTATTTGCAGTGCAAATTAATTGGTTGTGTTGTG